>NW_010257306.1:71797-83929 GCF_000690775.1 Eurypyga helias
AAAAGAAATACTGGATACAGACTGAATGAATAATCAATAAAATATGGATGGTTTCTATTTTCATAGCTTGCCTATGGCAAGTCCTCACATACTGATGTAGCTGGGGGGATGCACGAGATCAGGAATGGAATGAAACTGTACGTTCTTTTCCAAAACAGAATTACAGAGGAGTTAATTCCCACTTGGAGCAAAACAGCAGTCCAAGCCCAGAAACTGCTGCCCCTCGTCAAGCCTACTCTGCACGTAACTAGGTGGGAACAGACAACTTGACTGTGAGCAAGCAGTAGTCGTCAAACATGGCATCTCCCCAGCAAGCCTGCTCTTCTTCATGCACACCATTATTCCTGTCTGCAGTACTGCAGAAAGCACTTTAATGTGCACTATGACAAATCATGCATCATGGACCAGCATCGGGCCTTGATTTTTTGTAGGTCCACAATGATGGTCCATGCACTTCTGGAGGCTAAAAGAAACCAGGGCAATACTCTAGGGAAAACTGCTGCAGAAGACATTTTCTGAGAACAAAACAGGACTGAAGCCACTGACTTGAGTCTGAAAATGTTCTTCATTGTCAGCTATGACTGTTTATAACTGTGGAGAACAAAAGATCCATTGAAACATCACTTAAAAATGTGGTGTTTTATGCAGCATATTCCCCTGACAACCAGTCCCCTTGCCATTATTTCACAAGGCTCACTTCAGGAGATAAAAGGTACCCGAGGTGAAACGCTGCCTGGACAGGAGGTGGTGGTCCTGCATACACGGGAGGAGCCCCTGCCAGCATGGCTAGGGGGGTACAGCCCCGCAGGCACAGCGAGGCCGACCAGGGCTCCTGTTTCAGCAGAACCTCATGGACCACACAAACCTGCCTCCTTTCAGCTTTTCTGGGCCCACCACAGCTGTTTTTCCAGCTAAGAGACATCAATCTCAACAGAGCTATGCCTGCAGGGGGAAGGTCAGGCCTGCGCTATGAAGCTACAGGGCCAAGTTGTTAGTCAGCAATCTGAAATAACACATCAGCATTTCCTCAGAGACTTCTGAAGCAGCAAGATCAGGCTGAGCCTTCATGCAGACAAGATGCTTACTTTCTTCAAATTTCAGCATCAGGGAACGGTGCTGTCCATAGATTAAAGTAATATGGAAACCACACCAAATGCCACAATTAATTAGAGCAGAGCACACAGTAAGTATCTTCCACAAATCCCAAGATACTCATCATTTACTATTTTGATTTCTAGCACTTCAGAATGAAAAGAGATCCTCAAACTTCCAATTTATATCCAATGAGAAATATAGCGCTCTCTCACACATACACAGCACTAACATGTATGAATCTTCTCATCTGTTGACAAGAATTTGTCCAACAGCAAGATCTGCATCATTCTTATAAGTTAAAACTACTGTAAAAATCTCTGCTGCTATAAAAGTAGAGAAAAAACCCCACACAGTAACAGATAATCCCAACTGATTACTGTAGAAAAATGACATTTACACATGCCCTTTTTCTATGTTAAAGGTCAAGCTGATGCACCAAAAAGCTTTGTCTACAGGAAATTCACACCAATCAGCTCAAGGAGAGATGACACCAGCTTTCAGGTGTATCACAGTCACCAAAAATGGCCATAATTTTTAAAGAAAAGCTTTAGGAAAATTCGGTTTGTTGTTCTAGATCTCATCAGGCTTGTTCTTTCCTTCAAGAAACCTAATCCCAGAAGACTTCAGTACAAACAAGTAGCAGGGTGAAAACCCCATTCAAAAATGATACAGCAAGTTTCTGCCCTAAAGCAGTCACTGAATATGTTTCTAATACCACACTCAAACTCACACTCCCCCACAAAAAGAAAAAAAAAATCTTGTGGGAAGGGGGCATATTAGGTCCTGTACTTGGCTGCCTTCCTCCCCCTCTGTGGTTTTCACTGCCAGAGAAGCATCTTTTTTGCACTCTAAAATTAATGCTGTGATATGGTAATGAAGCCTGCACAACACGGTACAGAAAAGGAACCTGTTAGTAAAAAAGATCACACTCAACCCTTACCATTATGGACAACCCACTGACAGCTATCCAGCTTGCACGGAGAAGGAAGGAAAGAAAACAGTCTCCTAAAAGGATATTTTGGTTTCAAGTTTTCTTGAAATACTCCTACAGTGCGCTGAGCAGGCAGAGATGAAGCTGCCAGGGCAACAGCTCGGTAAGCCGAGGACCCTGTAAACCCCAGCACGACTCTTGCTACAGTAGTGGTGCTGAGTATCTCATTCCTGACCTTGAGAGCAGGAGGATCCAAACTGCTCAGTGACAGCTGATGGACTTGTTCTGTGAACACACATCTTCTGGGTTATCGTTTGCCAATACACTTCACAGTATACCCAACTATTTGGTGCACAACTGCCCTAAACTGATCTGGAGTCAACAGTAGGCAGGTGTGAATCTCCATGTCAGCTCCGGTCTCTCCAGCACTGTCATCCGAGCAGCCTCAGCCCGGATTTCAGTCTCAAAGTTTAAAAATATTGTAAATTAACTAAATAGATCTGGGGTAAGGTGAACTTAGCAGCTTCTAGCCAGCTGAAGTACAGCATTTGTGCAGGAGCTTTTCACCCTTTCTACGTGTATTTGCACAAAGTAAGGCTGGCAGCGTTCACACGACTGTGTGCATAATCAAATGTGAAGAAATGCCTGCTTCTCTCAGCCAAGCTTTGCAGAGTCTCCTTCGATGCCCGAGCGAGAGAAGGTGTTAACAAAGGTTTTGTGCATTGCTGCTGAGGACAGGAACTCTGCAAAACAGGGCCAGGAGGATTAATGGCTAAACTCATGCAGAAGGACTTGAAGGAAAAGAACCCTAGCAAAGCAATGAGATGCTGCGTGCAAGCCTGGGAAAGGCTCCGCATTGCTCAGGCACACACTCATCCACAACCATGAAGAAAGATTAACTACGTTATTTATCACTCCCTCTAGAAGAGGGTGCCTGGATTTATACCGCAGGCCCCAGGATTTCCCCCCTGCGCCGCAATCCCGCTCTTTGAAGCGCCAGCCACAATCAGTCCCTCCAGTCAAGAACTGG
Organism: Eurypyga helias; assembly: GCF_000690775.1. Taxonomy (NCBI): domain Eukaryota; kingdom Metazoa; phylum Chordata; class Aves; order Eurypygiformes; family Eurypygidae; genus Eurypyga; species Eurypyga helias. Next base: position 74,854 of record NW_010257306.1, read on the forward strand.
ATGGATGCGATTCTTTTCGGCACCTGTCAACATTGCCCCTTAATCCTTGTTTAACTTCAGGGATCAACACGCACTGACACCTTGGGCAAACATACATAACACATTATTTTATAAAAAATAGGAGAAAATTCTGTCTTAAAGAGCTCTTGTGTAAAGGGGAACAGAAATCACTCAAAGAGCAATTCCTTGAAGTAAAACATGCAATTTCAATACACCAGTGTGATCCTGTAAGAGACCCAGAGCTTCCCTTTGAAACTCACTACTTGTCATCCACCACAGAACTGTCCCCATATGGGTTACCGCTTCTAAATTGCGTAACAAGCCCAACAGGATCACCCAGTAGTGCCCAGCTAATTCAAACGCTACCTGTAATTGCCACCAAGGTAAGGACGCAGGCCTATTTACCCAGCTAGCAGAAATGACTACTGCTGTGCAATCTATATTATAACTTCATTGGTTTACAACAAAGGAAGAAAGCAAAAAGGCAGCAATAAAATATATAATAGCCAATCAAACTTCCCTAGTCATCCTTGGCTGGCAAGAACCAAGATACGTTACGAGTAATTTATGAAGGCAAGGGTGCACTAGTGATAAACTACTTCAGTAGTCAGTGCTCAGATAAGAGCAAGGTGTGGGCATGGAGGTAAAGAGGTGTGGAGAAACAGTGTCCCCACATGAAATGGAAAGAGCCTCTTTAGCAATGAAAAAATCCATCGTGTGCAGTCTCAAACCCAGGAGAGGTGGCTGTAGGGATGACTGCCCGCATACAGGCTGCGCTCCAGTGAATACTGGATATGTAAGAATGTACAAAAAGAAAGAAGGACACTTTGAAAAGCAAAACAAATACCATGTTGCCCCTCAAACACGTCTATTTTCTGTGCCTGACACTTCAGAAGGATCACTTCTTGTATTTAGTACTTCTTGCACTTGATGCAACACTAAAATTTTGTAACAGTGAGTTATCTCAACGCTGGCACTTTTCTGGGATATTTTACAAACTCTGTATGACAAAGGCAAAGGCTAAGCCCTTGAGCAGTTATTTAATCCAAGCAACATGATTATCTGTGTAAAACAATGTGATAATGGACCAGAAAACAAGAAATTGGGAACATTCTTCATGAGTCACTAATGTTCACAATGCATTGCTGAATCACTCCAGAGCCTTGGGCAAAGGATAACTTCTCTAAGCATCAGTTTTCACGTCCGTAAGATAATATTTAGTCCATTTGTACACTGAATATTTATAGAAAGCTAAACTGCTAACCAACCACCGGATGACAAATATGTAATGAGCGTAACACAACTACACCAACAAGAATAGAACCACTCAGTTACCGAGACAGGAGGTATATTTCTTGGCCTATATCAGTCAACACTGACATTTATTATCAAAGAAACTGGGGCATTCTCTCTGTTTATAAGTAGCTGCATAGATGCGGTTGTGATTCAAGATGAGAAGTCTAAAGGAACAGTTGTAAGTTTACATCTGAAACTCTTATTCCCAGTGCAAGTATATTCACTACTCCTGTGAGTGTTGATTTTTATGCTCTTAACTACTCCCTGAGTCACACTGAGTAGCATCATACCTGGATGGAATAGGTCTAGCAAAACCAGCAAGATTTACTGATACACAATCGCAGGAAGTCAAGCAGCTGGTATCGTAGAAGACCCATGCAGCACATCTGGAAAGATACCTACAACCTCACTCATCTAGATGAGCAAAATTAGAAAAAGGCTGAAAAGCCACCAAAGAAATGAATTGCCATTAACTTTATACATAGAAAGCAAAGATGGATAGAAAACCTCTACCGGGTAATGCACAGCTGACAAAGACTTGGGATCAAAATTAAAATTGAATTCACCCTTTGAAATGAAGCAAACTTTTACCTCAGTCCACATCATACGACACATTATGTCTCCAGTAAGGATGCACGAAAAAGGTATGACACAAGGACAGTTAAAATATGAAACAAAGTTAAAAACTGGAATCGGAGCGGTCATCTAAATGAAGAAAAAACTAGAGTTAAGAGTTTACTATCGGTTGTACACACTAGTTTCTTCAACAACTATTGTTTTAATTAATAAAACTATGCCATAGGCTACTTGGAGAGGGAGAGAAGTCTACAACAATGTAACATTTCATATTCAACCAAAATCAAGAGGAAATTTCCATTTATTTTAATCAATTTTAAACACACCTTTTTCCCCTCCTCTTTCAGTGTTTTGCAAGTAAAAGAAATCACACCCACAGAAGCTATAGAAACCAAGCTACAACTCCAGAAAAGATAAAGAAACTTACAGCAGGCAAAATTCTCACCCAGGACAGACAAGATTCTGCAGCACTAATGAATTAGATTTAAAATTATAAATCCATCTTTAAAAAGAAGAAGTAATCACAGCACAGAGAACAGTTGCCAAAAAGAGTCTTTCTGGTTCTGCAAGTACAGGACTGTGCTCCTGCTGCCATGGAAACTAAGTCCCTGACTGCTCTGGTCCTGGTACAGTGCCACACATGCTCTCAAGCATTTAATAAATATTAATAATGCAAAAATAATATTGATGTATCAGGAACAGAACATCTAAGCAAATAAATTGACAATAAAGCTCACTTTACATGGCTGTAGCCCAAAGGCTACTAGGCTTACGCTAAGCTAACGGTTCTCTCCCAGCTGGTAACACTTGTTCTTGGCATTAACTGTACAGTTAAGCTGACCACCAGGCCTCAGCTTAGACTGAAAAAAGCCAGGAAAACTGGAGGAGAAATGGAAACACTTCCACTAGTCCAAGAGGTACCTCTGCAGTAAGGAAGATGGTTGCATGTGTAGGTAAGATACCTAATTTCTGTTCCTGGCTCTGCTGCTGACAACCTGTACAACCACGAGTCACTCAGGGCCAGCTCCCACCTGCAGAAGAGCTCTAACACCACTTATTCCCCTCTTCTTCGGCAGCAAGGCACCGGGCTGCCAGATCAGCCTCAGCTCAGGGGGAAATGTCACGGTCCTTGCCAGGAACAGAACCACAGTCTACCAGGGCAAGGCAGAGTGTACCTCACCCTGAGAGACCATCAGAGACAGAGCTCTCATCCCTGCTTTAAAAATCTTCTGGCTTCTCTTAGGTTAAAACCTGGCTTTTGAAAATATTCCACCTTGGATGGGTTTAGTTTTATTTTTCAGCTAGCTTACAGCATTATTATAGCTTTTAAAGTCTAATCAGTTTGTTATCTCTTGTATTTCAGCCAGAATTTTTCTCAGAGGAGAAAATCTGCATTAATTTTATCACAGGGCCTTTTACCCCCTTCCCTTGTGGCTATCTAAATATTAATAATTTTAACAGGAAATAGAGAGTTAGAAAAACTACACTTGGCATTTTCAGCACTTCCCGCACATGCACTGTAAAATAGCATAGGCTTCCCTTTGGCTAGAACCAGCTGTCTGCTCTGCAAGCAGAGCACACGGAAGCAGGCAGTCTGCTTTTCTACCAAGGACATGCCACTGCAAAAGAAAATAAGGAGCAACACAAATCTTCATCCCCATCACTCAAACTCAGCTTACTGATTTGTTTTCTTGGGCAAAGGAAAGAAAGAGAAATGGACGTCTTACTGCATTTTATAAGGCACGTAATGACACAGAAAAGCAGAGCTGAGCAGTGACATGCTTTAGGAACATCTTTGAAACTACCTGGGAAAAGCTGCAGGTAAATGGGGAAGTTGTAGAGAGGAAAAATCTTCGTTAGTGACATGGATGATGGCACTGAGTGCACCCTCAGCAAGTTTGCCAACGACACCAAGCTGTGTGGTGCGGTCGACACGCTGGAGGGAAGGGATGCCATCCGGAGGGACCTGGACAGGCTGGAGAGGTGGGACCATGCCAACCTCATGGAGTTCAACAAGGACAAGTGCGAGGTCCTGCACGTCGGTCAGGACAATCCCAAGCACAAGGACAGGCTGGGCAGGAAATACTTTGAGAACAGTCATGAGAAGGATTTGGGGGGAGTAGTGGAAGAAAAGCTGGACATGAGCTGGCAGTGTGCACTGGCAGCCGAGAAAGCCAACTGTATAGCTGTGTATCCTGGCTATACAGTCACATACTGGGGCCCCCAAGGCAGGGCAAGGGCTGAGGCAGAGGGAAGTTTGCCAATTCCACAGCTTTACCCCAAGTTCTGAAAGTGTAGGAACAGTCTTGGAAATAACAATAGCCTTCAGACTGCATTCCATACCTGAGGCAGCCTCAGTCCTGGCCATGATAAAATAACCCTATGAAGAGTACTCACCCAAAAGAAGCACCACAGAAAGGAACCCAAAGATGGAAAATGGAGCTTTAAAAAGAGAAATAGTCGTTCTGCATTTGGCTGTGTTCCCTGCAGGCAGATATCACAAAGCTGAAGTGTCCTTGCAGCTTCTGGTTCACTTTAGGAAACTGGTTACGCTACTGCTTGCTTTTTGCAACTATACTCTTTGCCACATTTAAGGATTAATCAACAGTGAAACATTTAAGCGGTGGTCGTTCAGTGTCTTTCACCCACTCTCAGGTCTGGGTTAAGATAATGTGAACCCTACTTGCAGCAGAAAAATAAAATCCTATCAAATACAACCATAAGAGCTCTTATTTTCTGTCAAATATATTGTGTCTGGCTGCAATTTGCAAGTTTCTCCTTATTTTCTGCTGGCTGCAGTGGTAAGCAAGAAAAAACTTGCAAAACTGTGGAAAAAGTCTCCAAAGCCACTCCCCATCAAAGCAGCTCTCCAGGATTTTCCATTCTGGGTGACGTGACACACAGCAGCAGGCACCCTGGGCACACAGCTTGCAGGCCCTGAGGCTGACCTGACCCTGCAGCATCCACCTGTCCTGAGGGAGACATAGAACAAAACACAGCATCCCACGTTCCGAGTACCTCAGCAAGCAGCGATCCTTCACCAAAACATTGTGCCTCAGAAAATGGACATTTTTCCCACTATAAAAATTGCTTTGGTGCTTTATAATATTGCTGCTATACTGTTAAGGAAAAGCCTCAATGACTGTGTATCTGCAAACACTCTCTGAAATAGGTTATAAAATTCAGTCTTGACTTCCCAGAGATTCCTGAGAGGAAAAAGCACCACTTGCTTGTAGAGGGATGGAGTAAAATGCATCTTAAAAATCATGTTCGAACCTGCCCTGGAGCCCTGTCCTCATTGTGCAGATCACGTACAGCACAGACCATGACAGTGCAAGCTGGAAGTTCAGCTGGGTTTTTGTCTTTCAGGCCTACACAGGCTGGGTTGAGCTTGACCAAATCATTTTGCACACAGCACAGTCAATAGTCTTAGACGGATTTATAGTTCTGTCATAGCTACCCAAGATTTCTAATTCCAGAGCTTAAGACTTGGTTTCCCCAGAAGTCCAAACACAGTAACTTCACTATTTTCCTCTTGGGAGTTCAGTTTCCTTTCAGCAGATACACAGGAACATTTTAAGGTACCTCTCTACTCCCTTTTTCTTTTCTTTCCCACAAAATGCTATGACTTTCTGAAAACATGGCAGGAGAAAGGCATCTTCATATTTAAGCAATCTGTTTACTTTACAAGCTTTCTAGATTTCCACCATGCACACAAATTAGTATCTCCTCCTTCTCTCCTGTTAATGCTTCCCAAGACACATGCCTACAGAAAAATGAGCACTGCCTCCTTTCTTCCTGGGAGCCTCCTTTGCTACCAGGATTGTTTCCTTTTCCATCTCATAAGACAGTGACTACATTCTTACTTCCTTCCTACCTACATCTACCTGGTTCTTTTGTAACCTTTCCCCAAAAGGGGAAGCACTTCCTGCAATTCCTATTTTTCTGCTCTTCCCTAAATCCTCAGCGCTTAGTCTTCATACTGCAAGAGTCATCTGTTGTTTCTAGTGTCCCTTTCACTGTTTTAAAACATCAAAAGGACTTGGTAACATTGAAATACGCGATATGAAATACGCACAGCATACAGAACTGATACAGTTCCTCACATGAGGAAGACCAAAAGGGCCTGAATTTTCAACTCTAACAATGCTTCTTGGAGTACGTTAAAATTGTAAAGATAACTTAAATCGAACCAAAGTGATAGACACGGTTGCCTTCATCAGCAACATCACTTAAAATTAAGAAAATATGTAGAACAAATGGGGTTTTTTTGCTTTTTTTCCTTAAAGAAGAAAACCAAACTGGATTAATTTTATTTCATTCATTTCCCACAAGTAAAACCCCTAAAACTCTGAAGTCAACTGCCACATACCAAGAAGGAATTTGGGTCTATGATATACAAGAAGGTTATTATTGAGCAACCTAGGATAAACTTAACACACGTTACAAACCAGTATTGAGTAATCTGATTTGTGTAAGAGCTGAGATCATTACTTTTGCACGCTTCACTTCCTGTGTTTGCCATATGAACTCACACATCAATTCGTCGGCAGTTACCTTGAACTACCAACCACAACAGAAAAGAATTACTGAACAGAAAGCAAATTCCAAGGAGACAATACAGGATGATTACTGAGTCTTCCCCTTGGAGTCTAAAACTCCTTTAAAAAACCAATATGATACCAGCAAAAAGCTTGGGGGATGGGGGTGGGGATGATGTCAGAGGAAGAAGAAACAAAACAAAATAAACCTTAATGCCAGTCTTGTGCAGAAGTGGCCTCTACTAAGAAGCCCACAGAGTTCTGCCAGAAAAATTATCTTCTTCCAGAGCTATTTAAGATACTCTTGCTTACAAAATCTTCCAGTGGATATAGACCATCTACCACAAGGACAAGCTTTCTTCATAAACCAGTTCCTAACACAGACGAAAACCATCCTGTCTCTTCACCAAGGGAGGATATATACAAGCAGCAAGGAGCTATTACAAGTATGTTATCAACTCTGGAATAAAGCATCAGCAAGTAACTACAAGGGGTACCAGGGTCTGTATCAGTACTCGTTACCAGCAGGCTACCTGCAAATGCTTTTCCCTCTCCATCATCACTCCAGCAGGCTGAGTTTTCCAGAACTGTTTCCTCCATCACGTATGTTCATAAAATAGTTTGTAAATAAATACCTGCTTACTACAGCACTGACAACAGGGGTGATCTCTAGAAGCAAAACCACATGGAAGTGTTTCACCCAGGGAGTATAACTCTAAACATTACATATGCTGAAAAGCGGTATGTGTTTTTAAAAGAAAACGGTGTTTAGAACAATATAAGCAAAAAAAGTAGTGTGTGAAAAATGCAATTTCAATATCTTTCAGACTGCCTGCAGAAAAACTGCAAAGTCTATATATAATGAACTAAATTAACAGTCCATGAGTGATTTCTGTAATATGCTCCCCAATCAGTAATAAATGCTGTTCACAATAAAGCACTCTTCCTGATGCCTATAAATCCAAAAACACTTTTTCCTAACGTCTCAAAAGTCATCATTCTGCTACAATCTAGGCATCATATTTTTACCACCCCCAAACCAACAACTGTAATAACCCTCTGAAATTAAACTAAATCAGATGCAATTATGCATTCTAACAGCACAATTCACACAGAGCTGATGTTCCACAGGATGTTGTTTTACACTTACTTCTGACACAATGCTGAGAGGGCAGATCACAAAGGAAGGGGAAAGATAAAAAAGCGGCCCAGATACTGACACACTCACTCGTGGTAGGGAAGGAGCTCAGGCCACAAACTTACTCTTCAGTGGAGCGCAGAGTGTAGAATCTGTTCCTCAGGATGCTACTCCAGGCACAATCCCAACCTCTGAAACAGAGGTTCCCAAAGCACAGCCCATAGGTCACCTGCAGCTCGCCAAGCCTTTGTACAACAGTGCACAGAGGGATTTTTAAATAGAAGGCTTCAAGAATACCGTTATCACCTGCTCAGAGATTGCCAGCGCTTCCAGATTTGTGTCTCCCTCTGGAACTCACATGCTTCTGAGAAAACTTGCAGAGTTATGACTACACAGGAGCCCAGGCTAGTTCTGTCAGCCATGGCTTCCCGGAGTCTTCTGTAATTTGAAACATTTCAAATCTAAAGTGGCCTCTAACTAGTGCCAGTATAATTCCTGCATAAACCATTTCTATATCTGAATTAATGCTGCTTACTCTCCAGATGGTAAACTTAGGCATATATAAAGACTATCAAATCCTCTGAATACAAAAGCACCAGAAATAAGTGTTATGGTTACCAAGGCATTCCCCTGAATAAGAGTTTGGGAATCTCTGCTCTCCTTAAACTCATCTACTTAGACTTCACCCTAAGTATCACCTGACAGATTTATCAGTGAAGCTCTTAACAGGATAGTCATATACTGAAAAACACATAATCAGTTATGCCTCTTTTCTAGATACATACCCCGGATCTATGAAATTTCAAGAGTTCAGTGCATTATAATTCATCCAATCGGATGCACATTCATTGTTTATTATCTTACAGAGATACTTCAAGACATGCGGTACTTGCTACAGTACTTGCAACTTAAAACCCTAAATCAATGATACTTCTCTTAAAGACTTAGGTTCTTTTACAGATGCTTCTTACACTCTATGGTTGAGACTAATTCTCCTAGGCTGTCAGAAACTGTAAGCAAAATAACGGAGGGATAATAAAACCCTAGAAACTACTCAAAGTTTACTGGGTGCCACACCAAAGGAGAAGGCAAGACTGCCACCTTCTCAGGATTGGAAGTATACATCTCCTTCCTCTCCCTTCCCTTACACTACCAGGGAATCGATCAGTCAGTGTTTCGCAGCTGACACTGACAAGCAGTGCTACTTGTTCACCTCCCTTCTCTTCAACCTGACTGCATACATGTATTTAAACACAAAACTCACACCAACCCCACATCTTGTAGGACGCTTAAGAGTAAGCGGCGTTTCACACGAGCACCTGTCACTGGCCCTGCGCACGGACGACTCCGGGGTTAAACATCTCTCCCAACTCCCCCGCGGACACAAACTGCGCCGTTCCTTTTAAACGCTCTGAGCACAAACGTAGCTGGAGGCGAGGGCGGGACCTCCCGGCGGGCAGGCAGAGCGCAGGGAGCGGGCACTGAGCGCTGCCCGAACACCCTCCGGGTGTCCCTGGCCCGGCCG
>NW_010257307.1:0-7315 GCF_000690775.1 Eurypyga helias
GCACTTGGCCTGGTTGAACTCCGTGCTTACATTGTCTCAGACTTACACAACAAAAATGTTCAGTGGCTTCTGTCACTGCTGCGTAGCGATGCTCGGAGCAGACCCTGATGTGGCGATACTGGCTCTCGGTGTATCTGTGTGCTGTTCCTGGTGTCCTCTGGCCTTCCGAAATGAAGCCGTTGAGAGGAGGACTCTTCTCCCCCTCTCCCCACATGACATTACTGAGTGCGTGATCAGAGTTTGGCGTGAGATTATGGACTCTTACTGGAAGTTCTGGAAACAATGGGTTTTATTTAGTAGCACAAGCTACTAGAAGCGTGTGGTGAAATGCAATGTGCTTTCTATCTGTTTCCATTTTTAAAATTACAGGTTTTTTTGCTTTAATAGATGCAGTTGACTAGTAAGTTGTACTGAGGTAAGAGCAAACCCCAGCTATTCAACTTCTGCGATATGTACGGGTATGACAGTTGGATCTGCCTCGCTTGAGTTAGAATGCGGTAACGCGCCAGGAACAAAGCGAGTTTGATGAATTCCAAGCCAGCTTTAAAAACTAGCAGTCGTGGCATTCATTGGTGCCGTTCTTGCAGTTTCTCACCCCGTATGAGGATTTGTTGTCTGTGGATGCGCTGAGAGCCACGTGCTGGTTCTGGTTTCAAGTGCAGTATCTGCGTGGAGGGGCGGCCGGAAAGTTTGGAGTCTGCTGAAACTCCAACACAAATACTCTATTTCTGTCAATGAATGCTGAGAACCATGAAAATAACGGAGTTACGTATGAGACAGTGTGTTATACTTGTCTTAATTGCAATGTGTCTTTAAAATTACTCATTAGTTCTTCCATCATTTTTCAGTCGTAGCAGCTGAATGTGGATGCAGGAGGAGTGGCTGCATTTCACCTGGGTGTTGCTGACTTGGAAATTCCCAGTCCCCGTGGAGCGGAGGAAGGGAGCTGTTGGCACAACTTTTTGGTGTGTTGGTAGCTCTCAGGCGTGTTGCCCAGGCCAGCTTCACCCTGTTCCCACCTCCTGGTCGCTGTGCCATCGCGGTGAAGGTGGTTGGGAGTACAGTCCGTAGGTGCGGGGTTGCTGTTTGCGTACCGGCCCTTCGGGACGGCGGATGTCAAAGCAGCCAGCCAGCCATTTGGATCTCGCCAGGGAGCTTAAAATATTAAACCCCAGTGCAAGCAAGTCCAGTTCAGCAGTAACTCCCCCCAAAAGCCAACCTCCCATGTTTCAACAGAAGCTGGTGGCTGTGCGTGCTGTCTGCCTCGGTGCCAGCCTCTGTGAGCGGGCACGACTCCTCAGCTGACCGTGCCAGCGTATTCCTGCTTTGATTTAGAGCTGGTTTTATGGCCAGTAGCAGAACTGGGTGTTTTATGGCTCAGCTGGGATGCAGGTGAAGCTGTGGATGGATGTAGTACCAGCTACTTGTTTTCTTAATGAGTCTGGGCTGAAAAGTTGTAAATTCAGATTAAAAGCAGGATGGTAGAACAATAGTTTTTTACAACTGATTTTGCAGTAAGAACCTACACGTTAAACAAATGGAAAAAGCTTACTGGTCTGTGTTGAGCTGACCTGCTGAGCAGTTGGTCAGTTACCCCTGCATGGGGATGTGCAACTGGGGCCGCTGCTGGTGAGGTGCAAACCTCAGCTGTGCTGGGACCGTCACCCCAAATAACTTACCTGCATGCTTGAGCAAGGCAAGGCCTCTGCATGGAGGAGGGAAGGACTTTCATTAGAAAATAATTTTTCTGGCACTGGAGCAGCTCTTGTCATTTATTCAGTGTAGCAAGGTCCCAGCTCGCCAACAAAACAGTCCCGTGTTGAGCATCTACAAGAATGTCAAGTATGCCTACAAGGAAGCTGGAGGGGTTGACAAGGGCCTGTAGTGACAGGACAAGGGTTGACGGGTTTAAATTGAAATTGGGGAGGTTTAGATTAGATATCATGAAGGAATTCTTCCTGCAGAGGGTGGGGAGGCACTGGGACAGGTTGCCCAGAGAAGCTGTGGATGCCCCATCCCTGGGAGTGGCCAAGGCCAGGCTGGATGAGGCTTGGGGCACCCTGGGCTATGGAAGGTGTCCCTGCCCATGGCAGGGGGTGGCACTGGGTGGACTTTGAGGTCCCTTCCAACCCAAACCATTCTGCAATGGGTGCATGTTCTCCCTCCAGTGTGTAGGCTTCTTGTGTGTTTGCAGAACTTCCTTAATTCCAGGAGCTGTGAGGAATAGAAAACAGATGGATTAAGTGGAACTAGTTTTATTGATGCATCTGAAGCATTTTCACAAAGGAATTTTTTTCATTCACTCGTACTGAAATACTTTATGAATGTAGCCTTTGATTTTAGAAGACATTATTTGAGATTAAGGTGGCAAATCTGTGCACTGACTTACTTAATCATGATGTAAAGTGAGACATGTTACACTGCTGTCAGTCCTGATGGGAAACTGCTGCTGAGTTTACATCCTCAGAGCAGATCTGTCGCTTTCCTTGATAAGCACAGACGAGTATCTGAGAAAACAGTTCCACCAAGCTCCCTTTGTTTAGGGTATTGTTGTGATAACACTGACAGACTATTACTACTCCTCTGCCTTTGTCAACATAAGATACGCTCTGGAGGGAAGGAATCTTCTAAGGTGCTGAGCTCTCACTTCTTTTTTTTCCTTGCAGTTCTTCTCCATCTCACTCTTTATTTACTGAGTAGCAGCTTGCAAAGATGCAGCACAATAACAGCGCGTGAGTCTCATCGCCCAGACCTCTGGCTGGTTTTGCCATGGCCATAACTACTTACAGGTTAAACCCTAAAAAACAATGTTTAACAGATCATCGCACTGTCTTAGGGCAGGGTAGAACGAATGTTGGATGGCGGTCTCCCACTGTGATGCTCGGCTCTGCAGCCATGTTCTGCAGGGTGTTATTGAACAGCCTCTGTGTCAGCTACACCAGTGCATATATCGTGTCTCAGGTCTTGAAACCATTTGTTCATCTGTTCTGGTTTAACGCAGCTGTCTGCACCTTCTCGTAACCTGTCGGCATCTGACAGTGGCTACTGAGGCTCCTTCCCACTTCTTCACGCTGAGTTGAACAAATCTGGTTTTGGAGACGTGATGGGGAAGTAGTGTTCTCCCTCTGTTCTGGTTATTGTCCCTGTTAGCTTTAGAAACCTCAGTTATTCCTTCTATAGTTGTAAATAAATATCCAAAGGGGTGTTTTAGGTAATTTCAAGGCCAGTCACTTTTGTCTTGAATTTGTGAGGGGTGGTACTGGAGCTGTGATGCAGAACGTGTTAACGTCGCAGCTCAAACTACATGTTTAATCTGTTTGCAGACTGGTGGCTCTTATGCTGCTGGGTGTTTCAGCCCGCTTGTACAGGAAACCTTTTACAGCCTGACTGTGTTTCGCTCAGAGTCCTGAGGACTGTTCCTCATGGGGACACAAAAATGTCCTTTGCGGCAGGACTTTTTTACATCACCTCAGTGTTAAGCCTTATGGAAAACCCCAAAAGCTTGGGTAAGATGGTCTTCTCTATGCCTTGGAAATGTGATATGCCAACTCAAAGTTAATGATGTTAACCCTATCTGGCTACGCTGTTCTGACCTTTATCTCCCCTTCTTCCCTTTCACCAGGTACGGATATCGCTTTCTGCTTACACCTTACACAACAAACCCGCTCTCAGTTGCTGTGATTTTAGCTGGAAGTTTTAAATGCCTTGGAAATGCTGTATGATGTGATGGGAGAGTGTCTGTTTTGTTCCCTTGCATCCCCCTTAGTGCTTGTTGTGGAATCTGGGTGGTAGAGAGGTTGGTTTGTGTAGTGGAGATCACTCGGACCTGTCCTAACTTCTTAGCTCCACCTAACCCGAGGTGCCAGCTCGGCAGGGTCAGTCGGGTGTTGGGCACTGTCCCTGCAGAGGGGAGGTGAAGTGACATTTCGAGGCTTCTGGAGTAACTGGGGGGATGTGGGATGTTCCGCAGGTGACATCTCCCCTCCAGGGATCTCGCTGAGGCCTTGATGAAGTCTGTGTGTAATCAGGCTGTCACCATTTCCATAGCTTTGGTATCTTGGGACACTGGTACGCCATAACTGCAGGGAAACTGGTTTGTTCCATGTAAAGCTTTTGAGCAACAAATCCTCTGGAAACTTCTGGAGTATAGTCTCGCTTTTAATCGATTATAACACTTAGATTGCATTGGTAAAGACTGTGTCATTAACTTCTCTGTTAGAGGATGCCCTCTTGTCTAGAAGCAAATATTTGGATACTAGGCAAAGTCTCTGGGCTGCTGAACAGCCATGACTTCTGGAAAGGCTTTTTAGCTTGAAGAAGTGGGGGAGAGAGAGGGGGAATCTCCCCCCAGCCCCCGCCAGGGTTGTCTTACAGCGCTCATTAGTTGTGTGGAGTATGTTTTCACATGCTATAGAACTACAGCGAGGATCTGTTGCTCCTCAATGTGCAATCCCAGCTCTGAAATGGCAAGATTTGAAATATTCAGCTGTCAAATGCAGCGTGTCACTTAACAGACTTAACTCTGTGCTTGGAAAGGTAGTGTGTCTCTGCGGTTGTACTGCCTCCGAGTAAGCCTTGGTTTCTATCTGCTGTCCCCTCCATCGCCAGGAGATTGCTGAAGATTCTTGGGGATGGGGAAGGCAGCAGCTGGTTTATTAGTAGCAGATTCCAGAAGAGCAAGTAGGGAAGCTCAGGGACTTCTAGCACTTAAGTAGCAGTGATTGTGTGTCGGGGCACTGGGTTTAATTGTTTTTATGACCTTCCTCCTTCCGATCCATGTTGATGTTTTGCATCTTGAGAGGACAGAGAAAACCACTGATGGTGCAGAGACTCTAAAACTATCTTTGTGCAATGAAAAAAATCAGTTGAGTCGTGTTTGTAGTCTGCAAATAGTGAATTTTGGCACAGACTAAAGTGTTGGAGACAAGGGGAATTACCTTTTCCACCTACCGTAATGCAGGAGTTGTTGCCCACGGAGGAAGTGCTGTTTACCTTCTTTCATCTGATTTATGAAATGGCATGTGGGCACCTGCCCTTGGGATGTGTTTGCTCCCCTGTGACTAATGAAGGGTGTTGGGTGTTTCTAATAAGGTCTTATCTGGGTGTCCGGACACTGGTCCTGCTGTTCATCCCCTTTAGAGCCGCTCAAGTTCATCTCCAATTTCTGTAACGGAGACACAAGGCACTGGAAACCAACCTGTGAGGCTCCTGTGTGCAAAGGTAATGGATACGGGGTACAGGAAGGTAGAATTTTCTGTAACACAGCATTGTCCTCAGCAGCGTGTTCCACAAAACGCAGGCAGGAAGGCAAGGTGATTTCTAGTGTTTAAGTAGCTAAGTGTAGGGTTTTAAGTAGTTAAGTGTGTGGTGTTTATTCCCCTGTCCCCCCACCCTTACTCATTCTGTTCCTTGATGCTGTTTCACACCATGGGAGAGAAGTCTCTTTGCCCCATTAAATATGCAAGAGATGAGCATCTCTGTCTCTTGAAAATATTGCTGCCTGTTATGACAGAACCATGGAACAGTTTGGGTTTGGACCTCAAAGCCCACCCAGTCCCACCCCCTGCCACGGGCAGGGGCACCTTCCATAGGCCAGGATGCTCTAAGCCTCATCCAGCCTGGCCTTGGACCCTCCCAGGGATGGGGCATCCACAGCTTCTCTGGGCAACCTGTCCCAGTGCTCCCACCCTCTGCAGGAAGAATTCCTTCCTGATGTCCCATCTCCATCTCCCTCTTTCCGTTTAAACCCATCACCCTTTGTCCAGTCACTCCCTGCCTTTGGGAAAAGCCCCCCCAGCTTCCTTGTAGCCCCCCAGGCACTGGAAGGGGCTCTGAGGTCTCCCTGGAGCTTCCCTTCTCCAGGCTGAACCCCCCAACTCTCCCAGCCTGTCCCCATGGCAGAGGGGCTCCAGCCATCGGAGCATCTCCATGGCTTCCTCTGGACTCGCTCCAACAGGTAGAGTCTGAAAATATGCTGAGGCAGTAAATAGGATATGGAGCGGTGATGGAAGCTGTGTCCTGGGGTTTGTTGTGGAAATGTGTGGCCTTAAGTCAGAACCTCTCACAGAATTGTGTCTCTAATGAGCAATAATAGAATAATAGTATAAAAAATAAAAAAACCCACATTGCTATAAATGAAGGAGATGCTGAATTTGCTGTTGAGTGGTGTCATCTTTGTCTTGCTCACCAGGATTGATGGTGGGACTGATTTTTAAGGACATGGTTAATCAATAGTTTAGTTCATTTTAAGTGTTGCTAAGCATCCCAAATATTTTAACCTAAAAATACACAGGTTATTGAACCTGTCAAACCAATTTGCTCAGATGCTGGTGTACACGTAGGCATGAGAATTAGGTCTAAAAGTAACATTCTTTTCATGAAGATATCTTTTCTTTCATCTAAATAACATGTACTTTCAGAGCTTCGAACCCAGGGTGCTGGTCAGGCTGCCAGCATGTGTTCTGCTGAATTTTGCCACTTGGGTTTTGGTGGTGTGGTGTGGTTCGGGTTTCCCCCCCTCCAGAGCATTCCACGTGAAATCTGCTGTCATAAATAAGTTTCCAAACTGAAAATTCAAGGATTAAATCCTAAATCTTCCTGTTTTAAAAGTACTTCTACATCAAGATTGGGGCAGTTCCAAGTCAGCCCAGATCAGCAGTACTGACACATTTGAGTCCTCTAATCCCTGTAAAACCACCCATTCACCAGTACCACATCAACCTCAATGTAAAGGCCATGTGCTCTTCTCTCTGGATCCTTTATCACAGGAACTATGGTGGCTTGATAGGTGGGTTTTGAAGATGTGTTGGGAGCTGAAGTGCTCAATGAAGTGCCCATTAACAGGATCCCTGAGAAGTGACCTGCAGCTCCCCCCTTCCCTCATCCCTGCTATCCGTACGTGCTGGTGTTATAGCTCTCTCCATACTCCGCCTCTCCCTGGAGGTGCAGGGATACAAGAGGGGGATTAGGGTCTCTGTGGGAGACTTGGGTGTAAGCGAGGAGATACCAACGGGCAGTGCTGGCACTTAGATTATGAATGTTGGCGGGAGGCAGCCTTGGAAGCATAAGTAGGTTTAAGTCTCGTGAATTTTTTCATGTTTGCTTACAGTAGTAAAGTGTCAGATATGGTTCAGAATTCTCCTGCAATAGTTGTTTTGCTTTAAAGCTGTCACCATGGTAATGTGTCATCACCGAGGCAGTCTTCAAGATACCAAAGATCCAAACTCTTCCAAACTCTTCTCTTGGTTGCTGTGGTTTAAGCCCATCTGGCAACTGAGCAGCACACAGCCGCTTGCTCACTCCCCTGGGTGGGACG
>NW_010257307.1:7875-10483 GCF_000690775.1 Eurypyga helias
CGGAAGAGTAGAAGTGAGAAAACTGGTGGGTTGAGATAAAGACAGTTTAATAGAGAAAGCAGAAGCCACACACACAGACAAAGCAAAAGAAGGAATTCCTTCAGCACTTCCCATGGGCAGGCAGGGTTTCATCCATCCCCAGGGAAGCAGGGCCCCATCACGCGTAACGGGGACTTGGGAAGACAGACACCATACTCTGAAATGTCCCCCTTTCGCCCTCTTCCCCCATGACTGGCTGTATGAGGAGCAGAAAAGGCCTTGACTCTGTGTCAGCACTGCTCAGCAGTAATGAAAACACCCTTGTGTTATCAACACTGTTTTCAGCACCAATCCAAACCACAGCCCCGTGCCAGCTACTGTGAAGAAAATTAACTCTACCCAGCCAAACCCAGCACGTTTGCCCACGCTGGTACATCACCTGAGGCTGCAGAGTCTGATTCTGTAACACTGCCGTTGGCACCTGCTGCTTCCCTCCAGGAAAGACAAGGTTTCCCAGACCAGATGAGAGCGTGGTGTTCTCCGGTCAGGGCTGCCCCAGCAGCTGTGTGTGTTTGAGATAGATTCACGCTGCGTTTTTAAATGTGCGTAGCATCACGGACCGCTCCGTCGGCTCTTTGATCTGCATGGTGAGAGCCTGCTGTCTGTGAAAGCAGAGAGGAAACAAACAGCCCTGTTCTTCATCAGTCTCAGGACCTGCCAGGTCAGGGTGCGGGCAAACAGCGGTGTTCTCTACACTGCTACTCTAAGAGGGTGCAGTGTGGATGGAATGAGTAAGGGAAGGGCGCTGTTTAAGTGCTGAGCAGCCTGTTACAACTTGACTGCTCATAAACCTACTTCAGACTTAATTGCTGGGACCTCAGTGCTGTTTGCAGCTGGAAGTCGTGTGCTTTTTCCTTCTTCTCCTCCACCTGCCTCTGGAAACGATGGCTGGCTGCCTCCATGGAGCAAAACCAAAGCATTAACTATGGCTTGAATAGTCTTGAGCTCAATGAATTTCCCTTGCAAAGTGAGAGCAAGAGTTTCCGCAGCTGAGAAGTAGCTAATGGAGCGACACGTAAGAAGGACAGCACAAGGGCCTGGGCAGCCAGTCAGCTCTGCATTTGTCAGGTTAGAGGTGCCAGCTGACACTGGCAAAACCTTAGGATCCCTTCACACTTGCAGCTTTCTGTTAAACGTGTGTTTGAGAAGCGAAGGTGTTGGATATGTTGGAGCTGAGGGAGCTGGGTTGGGAGCAGCCCTCCATGTCTAGCTGAAGTTGCTGTGGATGATGGATGGGTGCCTTGCGCTGTGACGACGTAGAGGAAAACTGGGAGAGTGTGTGGGGAGTTGCTGGTTGTCCATATCAACCACGTAATGAACAACCTGTGCAAGCGGATGTGCCAGGCGTTCGGTTTGGATGGCGGAACAATCTGGAGCAGGGAGACTCTCTGAAAGTTCAAGGGCTAGCATGGACCAGGAGCGCTCTTGAGCTGCTTGCGTGTGGCCTCCCTGGTTTAAAGAGCAAGACTTGACAAGTGTGAATGCAGCCCTTTCCTAGCCCCTGCGGTCCTGGGCGCATTTAAGTGGACTTGCAGGAAGTGCCATCAGCCTTTTATTAGAGGTCAGGTGAAATTTGAATAACGAAGCCTGCTTTCTCTGTCCTGATGGTTAGTGTTCAGCCCCAGCTAAGGGAAAATAGCCATTGACGGAGCTCCGGTTGCATGTGGTTTAACAAAGCGTGTTACTATTTCAGTCATGGTTCAGGACTTGACTCGGGTGCTTACGGCTCCTTTTTCTACCCTGGGTGCAGCTGAAGCTTGATGAATCTCCTTAACATCTCAAATCATTCAGAACGCTTATCTCTGGTCTGTATTAGCCAAAAGGGTGGCAGGTTGTTGGGTACCGCTGCCGAAGTGTGGGCGCCGGCGTGCGCTTTGGCAAATAAAGCGCTTGACGGGTCGCGTGGAGCTGTGTTGATGAGGGAGAAGAGTAGGAAGAAATGCTGAATTCTTAATACCTTTATTTTTAGATGGTATTTGGCTAGGCTGAAGGCTTACTGTTCAATGAATTGTTCCAAAACTAAATATTTCAGGAGAGGATTTAAGTTGAATGTGGACGACAGTTTTCCTTATGCATCACTGTTTGTGGACGTACCTGGTCAGGTACCGCTATTCCCTTTGAATTTGCATGCTCTGAATCCAAATGAGGACCGTCTTCACCAAAATGACTCCGCCACGCAGGAAGCGAGAGGTGCTGTTGGGAATGCAAGCCTGACAGCTGATTTCAGCTAACATAGTCCTGTTAGCAGCACAGTTCAGCTGTGAAAAGATACTTTGGTCTCGCTTTACTCACTTCCTTTTCTCACTTGAGTTTCTGCTGAAAAGGAACGTGCTTTGTCACTTCTCACCAAGGGCATTTTCTACCTTGGTTTTTTGCTGTAGGGTTTTTTCTTTTTGTGCATCGGGGTGTTTGTGTGTTCAAGTTTAGGTGGTTTTTTTTTTCTGTTTAGACACATCTAAAAGATTTATATAAGATTAGGAATTAGGATATTGGGAACAATTCCTTCCCGAAAAGGGCTGTCAGGCGTTGGAAGGGGCTGCCCAGGGGGGGGGGGGGGTGACCACCCTGG
>NW_010257307.1:10514-14847 GCF_000690775.1 Eurypyga helias
GGGGTTCGGAGACAAGTTGATGTGCTTAGGGACATGGTTTAGGGTAGACTTGGCTGTGCTGGGTTGACAGTTGGACTTGATCTTAAAGGCCTTTTCCAACCTAAAAGGTTCTGTGATTCTGTGACTGAAAAAAAAGCACTTAGTGTTTAATCTCACCCTTGTTGGGGTGTTTTCAGCCTCTTGTCATGTGTACTCTGTCTCGTAACGCAGTTGACTACTCACTTGCACTCTCCCCAAGCTCTTGGGTTGTACATTAATTAACTGAAGGCCACTGGCTGCTGGAGCCTACCTATTAATTAGCACTTGCTGCACTGTCCAGCCTTTTGGTATCATTCTGAAAAGTCCTTGCTTGGTCCCTCACAGTGGTGATTTGGCAATCTGTGAGTCACTCTCTCAACTTCCTAGAATCATTGCATGTTGTTTCTTTAGTCAAATTGCTCCAGACGCAGGAAAATCCACGGCGCTCTAACAACAGCTACACTTGTGCAGCTGCTGCTTTGTTGCCCAATTGCATGAACCTCGCTGGTTTTGAACTTTGTCAGCCTGAATTGCTGCGGGAGTCAGTTTGGTAAAGCTTCTCCTCCTTGATAAAGGTTAAATGTGGGTACCGCGGAAGAATTTCTGCTGGCTTTACAGTTGAAGACTCGTCGTCTTCCGTGTGCTACCTGCAACTGGGAAGTATGATCTCTCCCTGATAGTATTAAGAGTTGCGTGACTACTGTGAAAGTCTCTCTTGCTGTTCATAAATATTTCCCTGGAAGATTATTCCATCCTGGAGTTCCACTGAATTCTGTCTTGTGCTTTGAAGGCTCTTTAAATTATTAGCCTGACTTCAGCACTTTGCTTTTCTCCTGGGAGAAGCACAACTGAAAAGCCTAGAATCTAACCCGAAAGCAGCCTCTACTATCAGCTTTGAGATGCCTCACGCAAGTGTGGGAACAGAAATGTGATGCTTAACACAAATCCGTTAAGTATTTGGTAGTGGTACCCATGAAAAGTCCATGTATTCTTCAGGCTCTTGGCGAGTTGAAGTATCTAACGGAGGCAGCACGGGGCCTGGTGGCTATAAAGGTGGTTTTCCTCGTGGCAAGGTGTTACTTTGCTGCTAGCACTGTTGTTCCAGGAGAGGGCTGGGGTGAAAATCCGAGATGCCCTAGTCTCCGGGTTTCATGGCTACCGTGTATATATAGCTCAGGGTTTACAAGGCTTTGCGTTCGAACCCGTGGTATTCCACAGCGTGATCCTGCTTTGCATGGGGAATGCTGTAGCTGCGGCGTGTGCCGCCCCGCTCAGCTTCTCCTATCAAGTGATCTTGGTGTACCCTGCATATTTAAGTCGGGGAGCTATTTAAAGGAAGCTGTTTATCCAGAGATTTGGAAACAAAGTATGAAGGGTGAGAGAACAGGAAATGAAAAGATGGAGTGGCTCGCTCTCCCAGGATATGGAAAACACAGTCGTACCAATTTGGGGATGAAAAAACAAACTGGGGGAGCCTATATGGGAATTTGATATGAGGAATGGCGGATTCTGTCTGTTTATAAACTTCGTTGCACTCGAGTGCATTCCATTTAGCCAGGGTAAGAGCGATAATCCTGAACATGATGGGAGGTTTGCTCTATCATCTCCTTTTGGCAGCACAGCGACATAAATGCAGCTGGAGACAAGCGCTCTTCATACACGAAGTACTAAGCTGGAACTAGACGCTCTCTAATCACGGTAACTGCGTGAGGTGGGTGTAGGGGAATCGCTTCCTTGCCTCTGCCTCGCGTCCTTCTTCGGAGGGGTGACCTTATTGCACCTTCCAGTACCTGAAGGGGCTACAAGGAAGCTGGGGGGGACTTTTTCCAAGGGCCTGTAGTGACAGGACAAGGGGTGACGGGTTTAAATTGAAATCAGGGAGGTTAAGCTTAGATATCAGGAAGAAATTCTTCCCGCAGAGGATGGGAGCACTGGGCCAGGTTGCCCAGAGAAGCTGTGGATGCCCCATCCCTGGGAGTGTCCAAGGCCAGGCTGGATGAGGCTTGGAGCACCCTGGGCTGTGGAAGGTGTCCCTGCCTGTGGCAGGGAGTGGGACTGGGTGGGCTTTGAGGTCCCTATGCTTATCTCATTGACTCAGGAGAGGGGGTAGTTTACTCCATCCTCAAAGGCTGCTGCTAGAAACCGGTAGGGACAAGTAGTTGCTATTTGAAGCAGTAAGAACCTTCAGAATTATAAAAAAAGCAGAAAAGAATTGTTAATGTTTGCCCTGGAATATGTGCTTTTGAGACTCTCAGAATAACTGTTGTGGTGTAGATGGGGTGAATTGGGTGAACTCTCTGGTGAGAAAAAACAGAAGATACGCGACTGGGTAGTAGGCAGAAAGTGGTCTGGTGTGTTGGTGGGGTGCGGGCAGTTCAGCTGGGGGGCATGGAGGAAGTTAGAGAAGCCACTGACATGTTTATTACTACGGTGCAAGGAGCTTGGGAAGCAGAAGAGCTGAGGAACAAGAACTGCTGGTGCAGGATGTGGAACTGGCTATTAGAGGGATACAAACATGACGGGACAACATGTGTGCCAGGCATTACCTGTTTGATAGCATAGGCAAGGTAGAAATGTAGAGTGGGCGTGGAGTGGGATGTAAATGAAATAATAGGCTGCTTTTCCTCCTCTGTGTTGCCTGTCAGTGTCTCTTGCATAAAAACTCTGCTGGGGAGAAAGGAAGTTGCAGGCTTGGAATATGGGCTGGAATGTATAAACAGGTATCTCTGAACACTCCAAGGGCTTCCACTTTCCACAGACTGGAAAAGGATTACGGCTAGTAATGGGGACACGAGTCAGGATTTGCTGGCCAGGTGATCGATGGCTTCTCTGTTTCCTGCTGGTCACCAGCACTCCTGGAAG
The DNA here is from genome assembly GCF_000690775.1 of Eurypyga helias. Lineage (NCBI taxonomy): Eukaryota > Metazoa > Chordata > Aves > Eurypygiformes > Eurypygidae > Eurypyga > Eurypyga helias. The sequence goes on from NW_010257307.1 coordinate 13,395, forward strand.
TGGTTGGAGTCTTCCTTAATTTATCACGTGAGGGAACGAGGTGAGGTCTGCTTAAACTGTTGTAAGACGGTGCACAAAACTCTGCGCAGACGCACCTGCGATTCTAGCGACTGGGTGAAGAAAGGTGACTGCCCAGCAGGAGTGGCAAGTTAAGAACACTCATACTAAGAAAAAAGCGGTCTTCACAACCGCGGATGTTAAAGACCACCTTGGGCGTGTAGGAATTCCTTCCTTGCGGGTTATTTCAAGAGCAGCCTGGTGCAGGTTTACTGAAGGGAGAAGTGTTCTTGCCCAGCCCAAGAAGCTGTGGTAGACTTCACTGGTGTCAAACCATGGTTGATACAATGCTGCCTGACCTGAGATGGAGCAGCAATGCCCAGCACTAACCAGCAGCTAATACTTTAAATTTTCTTTAATGTTATGCACCAAAAGATAGGGCTGTGTTTTTTCCTTAACAAAGAAGGAAAATTTGTTCTCAGTGCAAAGAGATTGGGATCTCTTGTGTGAGTGTAATAACCTGGTGGAGCACAGCAGCAGATGTGGGCTGAACTTTGCAGCGGACTGTCAGGCTTGGATTTAAGGCTTGATGCCTTAAATCTGGGTGTTCAGCAGTTGGAAGTATCTGGGGAGAAGGACTCCAATTCATCACAGCGTGGCTAAACTGCAAATGAGGATGTAGAAGAAGCAAGCATGGGTTTATGTTGTGCATTGGCAGTTTCATCCTGTTGGAAAGGGGAGCATCAGTGTTCCCACACAAGCAAGAGCTCATCCTTAATACTGGTGTGTCTGCATCACACACAAGCTGTTTTCTCCATTCCTTAACTTAGGACTGTCCTTTCCAGCCCTTCTGAAGAGAACAGGGCTCTTTCACAAGGGCTTTCTCACTCCTGAGTGCTTTCCCACCTGTTAAAGCTGAAGTAGTACTTTTCTCATTTAACTGCAAGCTCTGGTGTGTCACTTACATGTAGCATGAAATGTGGCTGTGTAGGGAGCAGAACAACTGTTGGTATTTCTGTGTGACTTGGCGTCAGTACGCAGGTACTGAGGTGGTGTTTTGGTGTCGGCCTGGCTTGCTTATTTGCTGTCGTGGTGAACAAGATGGAAGTTGCTCTGTGTGGACCGAAACAGTTAACTGACTCACTGTCTCACGGTGCTGCTTAGTTTATATTCTTCGAAGTGGAATGCTGCGTGGAGAGCAGAAGGAGTGTTATTTCAATAGCATCTTTTGGTGTGTAGATACGTAGGTTTCACAATAAGGAAACATTAGGAACAAAGTGTAAAATACTGGATAGAAAAACTTGGGGCTAAAACCCAGTAGATGAGGAGATGGGTCTCTGGTAAAGCTGCTGGGTTTAGCTTTCCTGAAACAGTGGAAAACATACAGAAAATAGTCTGCTGTGTGCAACTGAAATCCAGCTCCTGGTTTCTTTCCCTGGACAACCTGTCCCAGTGC
>NW_010257308.1:0-9494 GCF_000690775.1 Eurypyga helias
CCCTGCCACTCTGTGAACCTGTGAATGTTGTCGAGTGCTAATACTAATCTTTGTGGAATCCAAAGAGAAGTAACATCATTCAGTCATGATTACCTGTTTACATCTTTTTGAAACAGAAAGCTGTGATCATCTAGTGGATTTCTAAGGTATTTAACATGTGCTTTTGTACTTGCTGGCTAATAGGCCTTTTTGTGTTGATCAGAAAGTGATGCAGCACTAGGTAACTTCACAGGAGTCTAAATAGCACAAGGTGTAATGGTTGCCTGCTGCTGTCAACAAGTATTTCTTCAGTTTTCTACAAGAGTAAGCTTTATTTTTTTTAAGTAAGGTTAAGAGTCCAAACTAAATACACTGTACAGAAACTCTAGAATTGTGGTTTAGAGTATGTTTAAGGGGAAGCAGGATAATTGAAAAGTATTGAAAGTAAATAGCCTCTCAAATTTGTCTTGTGTGTTTTCAATTCGTTGCTCTGCGGGGAATGGTTTGCCTTAGTTAAGAATGGTTGTTGTGAAAGATTCTGTATTCCTTAACATCAAAGGAAAATTCATATTTCTTTCTTTTCCTGGGAGATATGATCCATAACTGTAGTTATGAAGGTGTCTAGCGTGTGCATTGTCTGTTGTGCTGCGTTTCTTCCAGCTGGTCATTGAAGAAAGATCCTTGCAATAAATTCATTAACTACTTATGAAAAAAACATGTTTGAGACAAGTTTGCTCAGGAAGCTGCATTCACAGTATAGTGGGATATGCAAATTTTCAGCATTTTAACCGGAGCAGTTCTCTGAGCAGATTTCCAGTCCGCAGCACATGTTAACTGTCAGTAACAGCATTAACTATCAAAACCCTAAGCTATTTTTGGAGACTAGAGTAAGGATTCGTCAGAGATACTAATCGAACTTCAGCTTAGTCTCCCAACTTCTGCCACTCGTGGAATGCCAAGTTGCCGTTGGTATCATGAGTCAAAACACAGGCAGTGTTAACATTTTCTGTTGGAGGTAGAAATGGCAGAGGGAAGTTCCAGTTAATTCTCTGCCCAGAGCTGCCACGGTCCAGAGGGAAGCAGGAGCAGATTCTCAGGAGGATCCTTGTATGAGGCAGAACCACCGGTGGGATTCCCACTTCATTGCAATGGTTCATCACCCTCATGGTTCCCTTTAGTCAAGGCTGTGTCACAGGCTGGCCCCAAAGCTACAGAGTGGGAAAACAAAGGAGTAATAACAGCATGGCAGCACAGCAACCAGCAAAGTCACAGTAGGGCCAATTAGTACAGGAGCTACACATGAAAGGAACATGCGTAAAACAACTTGCAACTGGAAGTACCGTTCCCGCACCAGCTGCGGGAGCCCACAGTTCAAAGGCAGAAGAGAAAGCTGAAGTGCTTTGTACTAGAAACTGCAAAACAAAAAGAGCCAACGATAAGAGAGATTCAGAGCGATACGTTTTGTTTTCTCAGTGTGAATAAAGCTGGTAATGCAGTTCTGCTTTGAGGAAAGTGTAATTCTCCTGGCCAGAAGCTGACCGGTGGCTGTATAAACCCCTCGCACACAAACAGCACAGAGCCTCCAGCTCCCAGGTTCTGGCTCTGTACTAACACAGAACATGCCTTGCAGGATTCCAAAAGGTTCCTTAACTCTTCCCTACATTGGAAGCCGTAGGGAAAAAAAACAGCATTTCAATCAAGATTCCCTGGCAGCATCCTTTCTTTCAGTCTGATTCCCTTATGCTTAAGCAAACACCTTCAAAATTCATTATCAAGCCAAAAATGTTTCAGGTGTTCTTGTCAGGGAACCTGAGACACAGAGACTTAGCTGATGGCTGTGCTTCTCGCAGTCCCGTGCCCATCCACTTTATCCATCATTTGCAAGGCCTTGCCCTGTTGCAGAGGGAAAAACAGTCTCAAATACCTTGCAGGTACCTGAACATGGGCCGATCCTGGGAAGCACCTGGCAGCAGTGACTTACTGAGGCAACGTGAACAGAAGGGAAGGAGAGATGGGGCTACGTAGCTCTTCTCTTGGAGGTTGCAGTGACGATTTGCAGACCCATGGTGCTCTGCACTCAACAACACTCTCGTGGATAACCTGAGATTTGCACTTTCCAGTGAAAAAACTTGGGAAGTAAAAGTCACAGAGGTGAGATGGCATTGAGCAGGTACTCTAAGAGGATACTTAGTCTTTTGAATAATAACTGAGGGTCATCTCTATCAACCCTGTCGCAGCTCTAGTTGTCCAAGGCTCATCCAAATCACAGGAATTACTGGTATCCAGAAATCGTAGATGCATTGACAGCAGTCTGCTGTGTGATATTTTGTTTGAAACTAACCAAAAAAATCTAAAAAGCACCCTATAATACTACAAAAAACCATAAAACTACCTGTTAGAAATCCAAACTGGTCTTTGCCACCTTTTTTTTTTACGGAGCCCCTAAATTGTTGTTGTTATTCTTTGTGGATATCCAGGATTAGCAAGTCTTCTGAAAAACCTACCCAATTAAAGCATTCTCCCCACAGCTGCTGTTCTTTTTCTTCTCCGCATTCAGACCTGAGTCCGCAGACCTGAGTATTATCCCAGTGCATGGAATGGCATGTTCGCATTGCCATGATGCCCTGCAGGGATATTCATTCCCTTTCCCAAGCTGGCAGCCGGTGCTTGTGAGCAGGAGTCATTACAACTGAGCGTGCTGTTCTATGGTGTGCCCTAAGGCGGGGGAAATGACTGCGGTCCTACTCAGCTCAGGAGTGTTGTGCACCAGGATATTAACTGTAAGATTGGCAATATTGCTGTGGTGCAGAGGCCTCCTCCAGGCACGCACAAGACAGATGGCTTTATCAGTACACAGCCATTCACCTCTGCATTGCAATTGGGAAGAAATGCAAACAGATTTCCAGCTCTCTTTGCTAAGCAATTTTACAGCTGTCTATCTGAAATTAAAGCACCCTCCCTTGGTTGTGCTTTGCAGTTTTATAGTGACTGGCAATCTTGTATTCCACATTGCTACACTCAGCCTTCCAGAGTTTTTAATGCTCACATAAATACGTGACACTAAGTTAACAAAGATGAGTGCTCCGGAGTGTAAGCCTGATCTCTATAATTGGACACTTCCTATAGACCAGTGTAAAACCCAAATTGTCTCTGGCAGGGAAAGGCTTTTGTGTAGTTCACAGGAATGAATTGACATGCACCTCATGGAAAGTCTTTGTAGAGCCTATAGGAAGGGCAGCTTCCAGCCTGCAGCCGCTCAGCCCTGTTCCTCCTGAACTGAACTGTGCACCGACCCGTCTTTGAAGCGGTATGAGCCAAGGCATGAAGCAGTGTCTTTCTCACTAACTGAATATTTGTCTTTGGCTCAAGTGAGTGGGAATCCATGGTCACATCTGGCAAGCTGGAGTGAGTTTTCCATCAGTCAGAAGCTGGTCAGAGCTAAATTTTAAGATGAAGCAGCCACCCCCTGCCTATTGCAGTACCAGTTTCTAAATAAAGGTGACACAGGCTTTCCGTAAGCGAGAGGTAAGACTGAACCGTGCTTAGGGAGAGGTACCACCTTGCTGTCAGGGGAAGGCAGCTGGCTGAGCTTTCTATAAACTGGGAAATGGGAGGAGTTTACAACCTGCTCTGAAAGTAACGTCAGGGTGGGACAATCTGTCACAGTGGGTCCTGATTCTCAGAGAAGCCCTGAAAGCAGTCTCTGTGCCTCCGAACTGGAGAAGTCCATGTCTGATAATCAGTAAAAGTCTTGTTGACAAGGCTGTGATGCAGGAAGGAAGTAAAAAAATCTGAGGTGTTGTTTTCCATTGTATATTGAGGCAGGGAGGCAGTGAATCCTTATGTATTTCCTGCCTTGGAGAAGGAGTATGGGAAGATGAGAGGAATCCCTCCCCCTGACTCCTGAGTGAGGAAGAAAGACCCCAACAGCTTGTGTTTCAAACCCTCCATTTTTCTGCAGGTCTGGGAGGACTGCGTTGGTGTTGGTAGAACACAGTAACGGGAGAGGGAGAGGGAGACGTGGAGGAGGTAGGGAAGCAGGGAAGAAGAGTAAAAGGAGACATTCAGCTTGAGTCCTGTTAGCTCATTCTTCATAAAGAAACTTGTCCTACTTTTCTTTTTGCCCTTTTTGTCCTTTCCTGTGTCTCTTCAGGAAGAAGTTCTGTATGGAGAGGGTGGTAAAGCACTGGAACAGGTTTCCCAGAGAAGCTGTGGATGCCCCATCCCTGGAAGTGTTCAAGGCCAGGCTGGATGAGGCTTTGAGCAACCTGGTCTAGTGGAAGGGGTCCCTGCCCATGGCAGGGGGGTTGGAACTAGATGGTCTTTAAGGTCCCTTCCAACCCAAACCATTCTATGATTCTGTGATTCTGAGTCTGCTTCATTCTTTCAGAGACAGGAGGGCCAAAACCGCCCATGTTATTAAAAATGCAGGTGCACCGTGCATTTTTGAAGTGTGCTTTGATTTATTCTCTAGTCCTTTCCAAATAATTCAGTTGCTTTTTTGACCCCTGACTGGGTACTGAGCTGACATCTTCATAGAACTGTTACTTCATTCCTGAACAGCCCTTACCAGTTTAGTAATTTCGTGCACCACTTTGCACTACTCTGTACGGAATTTCATCTGCCGTTTCATCACAGGATGTTCGTGATCGTGGTGCTTTTCTGCAGCTCTGCATGGTCAGCTTTCAATTGTAGTCCCTGTGATAACTGTAGTGGAATCAGCAGTCTCTGTTCCCCCATTATTCATCACCTTTTTCAGGTCATTTAGGACTTTGCTGAGCAGCACAAAGTCCCGTAGGATTGCGTTGGCGATTTCCTTCCAGTGGGAAAACTCTGCTCATTCCTACTTCTCCTTTTGTGCTTTTAATTGCTTATTCATTCAAGTGAGGATCTTCTTAGCCCATGAGACTTTGTTTTTAAGAGCTTGTTTTTTCCCCAGTGAATTTTAAAAATGCACTTTATTACACCTTGTCCGCTTGTCGATTCCTCAAAAAAATGCCAATAGGTTATGTCTTCTCTTTACAGAAGCCTAACAGAATGCTTCCCAATGTATTTTTCCATGTGTCTTCTCATTATGTTCCTTGCAGTGGTTCCCACTGATTTGCTGATCAGGACATCAGGTTTGCTGGTTCCTCAGATTACCACTGGAATCCTTTGTGAGCCATTTCGCCACCTACCCATCCCCTGGCACCAAGTTAATTCCCAGTGAGAGGTTACACGCCACGGCTGGCAGTTGTGTTATTTCATCCTTCGGTTGCTTTACAGCTCTTAGGTGAATACCATCTGGTCCTAGTGAGCTGTTAGTGTTCTGCCACGGGAAATACAATCTCTGAAGAGAGACCTCCGTGCTAAGTCCAGTGCATCGTCGTTAAGTGCAAATGTTCACTACTGTTCCCCTCTTGGTTTGTTCTCTGCTCCTAGGTAATTTGAACGCTGCTGTAATCATTTCTGCTTGGCCTCGCAGTCGGACGCCCACGACGCTTGATCAGAATGAAGACTGCCTAATGAAAAAATAAACTTCATAGGAGTGCTGCTCTTTCGATTAATGTATTTTTCATGCTTTATTTCCTGCATAGATTGCTTCACCCTTTTCTTAACTCGATGAAAGAATCTTCCAGTGTTCAGCTAGAGAGTTCACAACGTAAGACATGTACCTTTAGCCAGGATTATTCCTAAAAATAGATTCCCAGTCGTGTTAAGTAGCTACAACTGTGTGGCACACTGCCATGCCAGAAATAATACATGTCTCTTTAAGGGATTAGAACACCTAAGTAGGAATAGGAATAGTAAGGGATTTCCTAGCAGACCACTGAGGAAGACTTCAGAACGTCTTGATGTTCAGACACATTTGCTTATGCAGGAATGGTAAATGTCAATTAAAATCCTACATTTTGAGAACAGATCCATTTTAACTGTGATCTTATGTAGATCAAGTTCCAGCTCTTCCAAAAAGAAGATGCTGCAGGTTTGTGTAGAAGGTGGATCAGGTGCGTTGAAGTGTAGACATTGAAGTTTGGGGTTTAAAAAAGAAGAAGGGAAAAAAAACCAAAACCCAACTGTCTTTGTAGAATTCATGACTTGCAGTGCATGAAGCTGTGTGGAACACAGTAACCCACACATGCTGGCTGTCTGAACAGCACCAGGAGGTACCAGTGAAATGATTGACTGAAGCTGTGTGCTTCTGTCCTAAATCAGTGTGTTAGAATTGGAACCAGTTGGAATGCAGATCTCGTGGCCTTCTGTCCTCAGCTTCCATTCCCAAATACCTGCATTCCTGGAATTCCATGTTGGAAGGCTGCTTCTTCAGCTCTCTCATTTATGTGACTCACTGAAGATCTGGCATGTGTATAACAGGGTTGCCGTGTGGGATGTAGAGGAGGAGGAGGAAGAACCCGACTCCGTAGTCGGATACGCACCTGCGCATGTGCGCGGTTGTACTGAAGAGAACATTTCCCAGCAGCAGTACAGAATTGCTGGGAGTGATCTGGCCAGCTTTTTACAAATGAGTGCTTCAGGTTCAACAGGCCCTGGGCTGTGTGTATATGTGCACTGGATAGGTTACAACCCTACGCAGGTCAACATAGCTATACATCGTGTAGCAACCTGCAAAAGATGTCTGGGATGCTGTGACGGAGCCTCTCCTGATCTGAGACCCTCTGCAGATGGACTGAGGGATGCCCAACAAGACATGGAGGCTGACAGTCCAGCATTTTGTCTCACCAGCCACAGAAGCAGCAAAGGACAACATGAAGAGTTCTCGTCACAGATAGTAATATAATTTCTCGTGTCAGTTCTGACAGTGAAGGCCCCCACTGAGGACTGGCACGCGTGCTCAGCCTGGCACAGCAGCCAGTATCTGGTGGGTCTCTTGGTGTGGCTGTCCATTTTAGTGGTCTCTGGGGAGCGGAGCAGAGTGAGAGGACATGCCGTGCTCCTGAAGAAGCTCACCCCTCTTTGCTCTGTCTTTTCTAAATGGAAAGGAAATTGCAGGCTGTTCACAGGAAAGAGCCTAATGCCTTGTGTCCTTCCAAAATAGCAGCCGTTTTGTGTCATTCCTTTAGAGCAACAAATAATGTACTGTCTGGGATTAACAGCAGCTAATTGGCACACACAGTCGCAAGAGTGGATGTGCTTTTGAGTAACGACGTGCCTTGGGAGTCTTATGTATCCAGCTGTATCCATAGGTGTGCCATAGGTTTCCCTAGTCAGATCAGCAGTGCCTTGGTACCTGAAAGATAACGTTATATTAAATTATGATACCCACCTTCTTCACAGACTGTCAGGACTACATTGCGTGTCCTTCCAGTGCTCTGCCTTGCTGAAGTGGTTGGTACGTGCTCTGAATACCGGGATCATTGCAAGACTGGGATCATTACACTTGTGAGGAAAAGGGAACTCTGTTACCATCTGTTTCCAGGGTTAACTGGGACTCCAGACCTCTACTGGAAGTCTGTTGGCTGCCTGACAGATGTGAACCTTCCCAGGATAACGGCTGTAGGTAGATCTTTCCACCAGCACGCACTCAGATAACTCTCAGTTCAAGGAGGACAGCCCATAGTGTTCCAGCTTTTCTGGTAGTGGGAGAATCCGCTACAGAAGAAGCACAACACAAAGCTGTTGCTCAAAAAGGACAGCTGTTACTGTTTTAAACACTCATCCCACTTTCCAGGGGTGGGTATGAAGCAAAAGACACAGCAGGGAAGCGCTTGTGATGGAATGTCACTTGCATAGGACGGGCAGACAAGCTTCTCCCTGCCCGTATCTGCCAGACCAGTGTTCTGTTGCAGTCCAACCTACAGATTCTGCAGAGTTGTGCAAATCGTTAAGGTGAATCCCAACATCAGAGTTGGCAGTGATTGGCGTGAATGTAGCAGCACCTCTTTGAAAGGTGCTACCTTCTATTAAGGTCTTCAGACCGGGAAGACCCCAAGTCTATGTTAATGTACACTGTTTATATTCTTGGGTTTGGGTTGGGTTTTTTTCATTTTGGTCTAGTCGTCTTGGTTTTCAGTTGTAAAATGAATAAATACATCTGTACTAGTACACACCTTAGGTACAGAAAAGCTGACAGCTTGTTCACCCAACTGGTCACTCATAAATCAGTAGCAGTCTGGAATGCAATGTTCTGTAGGGCAGTGACTGCCTACTGGGACGTTGGAGATGGTCCCCCCAAAGATGCTGTACTTGCACACCAGGTCAGATGGTTCATGCAGGGCCTTAAATGCAGTCCTTCTCATGGGTTGGCTTTTCCATGTGTGGTGGGCCACTCAATTTTACTAGTGTTGCTTTCCCTCTGTGAAGACCTCCCCTGACCAGGGGGAGATGAAGCTGACCTCATCTGGTACTTGGGGAATGAGGCAAAAATCAGTGTTCAAGGACATCATCACTGCTCATCAGTATCTGAGAGGAGAAGGAGGGTTTGAGAATCCTCCTTTTGTGAGGTTAAACATATTTTATAGCTTCTTCTTTTAATACATACTTCTAATTTGCTTTGGTCATCTTAGTAGCCATTCCATGCCAGCTTCAGTTTGAATTCTGCTGTAATCAGAGGGGTGCAGTTCATGTGACTGCCTGTATTTACACTATTGATGTCTGTGTCTGCACTAGCTGTACTCACTGTACCATCAAGCATCATTTCTTTCTCTGATCATAGCATAAGCATCTAAGATAGTAAATTATAATGGGAATTTTAGCCATTCTTCATGCCAGCTTCAGTTTGAATTCTCCTGCTGTAATCAGAGGGGTGCAGTTCATGTGACTGCCTGTATTTACACTATTGATGTCTGTGTCTGCACTAGCTGTACTCACTGTACCATCAAGCATCATTTCTTTCTCTGATCATAGCATAAGCATCTAAGATAGTAAATTATAATGGGAATTTAGAGCAACTAGTTCCAAGACAGGCGTCTGTGCTAGCCGTGTCTGGAGTTCGGAGAGAGGGAACCAGCCCTGCTTAACCAGAACTGGGTTCCAGCTGAGCCATGCTGGTGCCTTTACCCTACACCTATGCTGCTGCCATTGACAGTAGTGCCTGCCGGCCTTTGCTTTGGAAACACATAAAAAAAAACATTCCAGGTTCATTTTTTTCCCTGTAGTATCTAAGATACAAACCGCAGCAATTTCTGCTGTAAGATTTTCTTTCATGGCAGAAGTTCTTCTTTCTCTGTAGCAGAAATTAACTTGATTTTCTGCTATTAAGTCTTTTAAATTTTTGTGTACTATTTCATCTGTCAATGGCATCAAAACGCTATGGGTAGGCAGGCTGCAAATACAGGAGTAACCGCTTGCCAGTGGAACTGTGGGAAGTGAAGGAGTGAATTCTCAGTAACTCCATAAGCCTCAGCAACACAGTCTCTTGCTGCTGTGTATCTGGAACCTCAGCTGACTTTGCAAAGCCTTCAATACCGTCCCGCACAACATCCTTGTCTCTAAACTGGAGCGACGTGGATGTGACAGGTGAACCACTCGATGGATAAGGATCTGGCTGGACAATTGCACTCAGAGAGTGGTGGTCA
>NW_010257309.1:0-2915 GCF_000690775.1 Eurypyga helias
TTGTTGAACTCCATGAGGTTGGCTTTCCCAGTTTTAGCAACCTTTTCTGCTGCATACCTAGCATCCCCTTTGTTCCTTCTGTAGGTTTTATAACTCAGAATTACTTAAAACCATAATTCATCTGTCCTTATGAGACTTAATGCACACACCCATACAGTGCTCTGTTATTCTGGCCTCACACAACCCCCCACCCATACAGTACTCTGTTATTCTGGCCTGTCCTTACTTGCACTTGGACAAATGACAGCACAAGGTGGACCATTAAGGAAATCTTGGGGTTTATTTTATGTTACAAGGCCATACTTGTTAAAAATGCCAATCGCCTAAATATCATGTCCTCAAAATTGGAAAAAAAAAAATAACCCAACAAGCATTTTTTTCATGTAAACACAAAGAGGTTCTCAGTGGAGGAGAGGAAGCATAATTAAATGTTGGGGGTGAGGTCATAGATCCGTGATACCAAGTGCTTGGCACCGCTGCCTTATTAAGGAGTTTCTCTCTCCCTTCTCTTTCTCATGCCTCAAGCCATTTGTTTCCATTCCGGTGACTCACAGTACCATCCTGGTGACAAAACCACCCGTGGGACTAGGCTAGGAATGATCACGAGCCCGTTATGATGCTTGGCCAACGTATTCCTACCCAGGCCCACAGCACGGACCCTGTGGCACCTGAGGAGGAATAGCTATGGGAGGGGGATGGACCACTTGGGTGGACAAGGATGGGAGAGGCAGGAAGGATTGGGAAACTGGTACGGCGCACGGACGGGCTTGTGCTGTGGAGGCGAAGCACCGTAGTAGTGAGCCATCGGGCTTATTTCACCTGATGATGAACCGAGAGAACACTCTCATTGCTCTTCAACACGGCAAAAAGAAAAGGTGGTATCACTGAGGGGAACTGCTGGAAGCACAAGAGCTTTGTGAGTGGCCACCAGCAGCAACTTGGGCCCACAATTCCAGTGTCCTGCAGCAATAAACACATAAATACATGCGCTGCGGTGGACTTGGACTGCCTGTACTCTTTCAAAGCAATTTTTTAGCCTGCTTCGACCTTGTGCTGCAGTGGAATAAATGCTTCTAAAAGGCTCGTGGCAAGGAGAAAAAAAAAAATGAAGAGTCTTTTCTCAAGGGGTAGCCATCAAGAAAGGTCATAAATTAAGAAAGATCAGAGCGATTGAAGTACGCAAAATCAAGGTTCTGTTTTGCAAACCTGCTGATCCTAGTTGGGTTAGAGGTAAATATTGATCATGCAAGCAGGCTGTGCAGAAACATCAGGCTTTCATCAAGGATGATAAATTAACCTAATAATAGAATGAAATGAAAAAGGGTACATTTAGACTTGATAACCAGGGAGGAGCCTTTTGTCAGATATTTTTAGACTGTGAAATAATATCCAAGGGAAATGGCAGAATTCACTTGACATAAAAAAAAATGAGACCGGTGAACTCATTAGAATAGGTACTGCAGAATACTTCCCTCCAGTGCCGGGAGTGCTCCAGGTGACCTTTCATAACAGAACTTCTCTGTTACTGTTTTGTTGGTGTCTTTCTGAGCCTCTCTATGTGAGCCCAGGTATATTTTGCTTTGGCCCTTAAATGAGATTGCATCCTATATATCAACTGTTGAAGAATAGGGGCTGCTAACGGGGCTGATCTTCAGTGTCCTTTTGTCATTACACACGGAAGGAAAAGGAACTAAATTAATTGTTTCATTTCATTTTTATTCAGTACCCTCTAATATATTTTCATGGTTTGAATTCCAATTTCTCCCAGTTCACTTTGTAGCCAGGGTTGGAAAAGCCATTTCTTGTGTTTCTTAATATGCTTGAAGCATCTAAGAAAATGACAGAATTTAACAGCTTTACTTCCAAAATCCATGTAAGAGCTCCAGTGACCACCGTAAGCTGCATGGTCATACTGGACAAATTGTCTGAGAGTTTAGAGAATTTACTTATATTAACATCTGGAATATAAAGTAGATAAAACCCATCAGAGAGGTTGAATGTTCCATTCATCAGCAAATCCATTATACTGTACAAAACGACATTGACCTCTCCCCAGTTATGACAGAAGTTTCCATTACCAGAGGTTTAAAGACCCTCTGTGTTTTTCCAAGCCTTTTAATATTCAGATGAACTCCGGAGTTGGGAAAGGTTCGGGATTAAACTGTGCACTCAGCAATCTGAGCGAATCTCGTGTGGGAGTCAGTTATATCTGTTAGATGCATATAAAGAGAGAAGAAATTAGGCATCTTTGGGGATTTTTTCCTGAAGTCCTTAAGCACACACTTCCTAGAGGAAGTAGCTGAGTTGCCCCTGGTAGGAAATGGCAGGCAGCAAGCAGGTGGGAATGCTGCGCATCCACTGTTCTTGTCCCTGTCCTTCCTGAGTCCCCGCAGGGGTAAGTGCTGTGTTGAGAATAACCCCAGGCTTGGTGTGGAGCACAGCCCGCTCTGCCGTAAGACCTGTGCATACAGTGCTAACCCGTCAAACGTTCCTGACCTCTTTGAAGCTGCAAGGTGTCTCTGCGTCCCGTTCACTCCGGAATTCAGTGGCCTAAAGCTGGTTTTAGTGTGTCACCAAACCCAGCCTGCACTCTGTCAGCCTTTGTCTTTGCCTTCACGCTCTCTGGCAGATAGCTGGGATGGGGAAGTTCGGCAGGCTGACATCCCTGGAGAGGTGGCTCACTGCTCCATCCCTGACACGGTCCAAGGAGGCACTAGCCAGTGCCAGGATGTCGTCAAGCAGAGCGGCTGAGGCCACTTAAAAGATCAGTGTCACAATTATTATCACAGAATCACAGGATGGTGTGGGTTGGAAGGAACCTCACAGCCCATCCAGTCCCACCCCCTGCCATGGGCAGGGACACCTTCCACTAGACCAGGTTGCTCCAAGCCTCATCCAGCCTGGCCTTGGACACT
>NW_010257309.1:2999-4636 GCF_000690775.1 Eurypyga helias
CTTTCAATTTAAACCCGTTACCCCTTGTCCTGTCACTACAGGCCCTTGTAAAAAGTCCCCCCCCAGCTTCCTTGTAGCCCCTTCAGGCACTGGAAGGTGCAATAAGGTCTCCCCGGAGCCTTCTCTTCTCCAGGCTGAACAAGCCCAACTCTCTCAGCCTTTCTTCACAGGAGAGGTGAAAATATTAGGGGAAAATCTAATTTAATGTGAATTTGAGAAAAAACACGACTTAACAGAATTTGATGGCCAGATCCACTCTACTGCTTATTTGACATGGAAAAGCACAGAAAGACAAAATCAAATTAGCGATGGATTAAAATGGTTTACACACAAATTACAAATTATTTACATAGTCATGGGAATGAAGTCAGAAGTAGATTATGCGCTATGTGTTAGGGAGAAGGGGCGAGGAGATTGCTCCCATAGGATCACGAGGTCCAGAGTGGACCCTCTTGCTTCCTAAACTCCTCGAAAGTGAAGTCTAGGGGTGGCTAAATCCACTCTTAGTCCTGGACATGGGCAACAGTTTATGTCTAAGGAATTAGGGAAAGGAATTCCAGTGTGTTGGGTCTTGTGTTTTGTGCAAAACTTCGGGACAGCAACAGTGTGGGATAGCAGCAGTTCAAAGTGCATTAACAGAACTGAGATTCATCATGCAATGGATTATATAATTCCCCAGCAAAACTTGTTAACGAAACAGCACAGTAACCTCATTAAAGACTTAATGAAGTTACGGATATAAACTGCATGCAGACACGCACACAGACACATGTAGAGGTAGGTACGTGTATGCACAAAGGTACCTGTTAAAACTTCCCCTTGAGCTCAGTGAAAATATCCACGTCAGAAGCCAGTGCATCTCGCAGTGGGCAAGGAGTCGAGCCTCAGGGAGGTTTTCTGCCCAGGTTGCATCGACAGTTCTCTGTTTCACAAACCTGAGAGTTTGCTAACTCTGAGAGGTGCCCCTCTCCGAGGGAGATCTGGGCGCAGCCGCTGCAGTCCAGAAGAGCTCAAAGGACCTTTCTTGGAACTGTTGTTCATAGGGTCATGAGATAATTGACTTTAGGCACCAGTAACTTTCCACTTTGGCCACAGCTCGGGTTGATAATTACTAGAATGTCAGTAATTGATGGTTACTTGCCCGAGTTTCAGGGTTGTCAAGGAATGATTACTTATTCCTGTCTTATTTCCTTTGTGGCCAGGTGGTTGAATTCCAGCTATGCACCCTGTTTAGGGAAGCGAGCTCTCAGCACACATTCCCCACCTTAGCAACGCAGGACTGCTTGACGCGACCAAGGGATGCTCAACCACCAAACTCGCTGCACAAGGGCTAAAGCTGAATGGGAATCTTTAGGCTGGAGAGCAGTCCAGGAACTGGGAAGGGCGGCGGTGGGGGGGAATATTGTACCATCACACAGGGACATGGGAAAAAAAAAAGCTCAGGATGAAAGGGCTACATTCCCCTGGACCACAAGACCAATGTAAGCACTCAGTATGACCTGGCCTTCCCTCGGCTGCCTTTGATCCCACCACCGCAACGCTGCCCTCGCTATCCAGCTTGGCGCCAGGCTCCGGAAGGCTTTGAACCTCGGATTGCTGGAAGCCAAAGGGATACATTCATAATTATCTCTGCAGCG
>NW_010257309.1:4658-7265 GCF_000690775.1 Eurypyga helias
TCCCCAGCACCTGCTGCTGGCTACAGCCAGAGATGCCCATCTAGAGCGAGTTTGAGTCTGTCTCAGTCCAGCTGTTTCTCTGGTTTGTGGCCTAGAGAGGGTTTCAGAAGGCCGGTGTGCTCAGCCTGCCCTAGCTCTGAGCAGAGCTGCAGCATTCCTCCTGCTCCAAGCACCTGTTTTTCCACAAAAACCTTTAATTACAAATTTTTATTATTTATTATCTGCCCTTTAACTTGCATCTCTGCAATTTTCTTTTGGCACGTGACTTTTCTGCTTATCGCTAAGTCACGCTGGGATTTATCCTGGCATTTTCTGAAATTACTGATTGCAGGAGAAGGCACCATGGGCAGAAGGTCAGCCACGTCCGGAGGGCTTGGACTGTGAGAAATTTCACTTTTGAAAGGAAAGTTGCTAAGTTGTGGGGATGTCTTTTGGTGACATAAATCCTTCCACTCGTTATCAGAATTAAATGCCTATGAAGCTACCACACCCTTGTGAATATTTGGAAAGATTCCTGGTTTCAGTAAAACAAGGTCGAAACTTCAGGCACTCTGAGCAGTTTTGCAGCAGCTCAGCTACATTCACGGGCCCAGGTGCTGGCGCTCGGAGCACATGAATCCTAGGAAAGCTGACTATAAGAAAAGCTGGAGATTGTGACATGATTGTGGCATTGCCTTTTCTATAAGCCGTTGCTATAAAGGGGAATGGTTTTCTTTGAGGTTACTGAGGTTGCACAGGCTGTAACGGTGTCTGCATCCTTAGAAATCTCAGTGAGGGCTTCTGAGTCCCTGTTTTTCCCCTGGGCACTGAGGCTATTGCCCCCGGAGGTGTTTCCCTGCACGGAAAGTGCCAGGGAGCCAGCGGCAGTCCCCGTGCACTGAGCATCCGGCTGGTGCTCAGGCTGCAGTAGGGAGGAGCGTGGCTTTCTTTGACATACAGTTGGCTTTGCTTCGCTGCAGAAGCTACGGAAGAATCTTCCTCTACAGGAAGATCAACATCAAACCAGCAGGACTGAAGAGAGGTGAGGAGGGAACAGTAGCACCAGGCCACCCAGCACGCGTTGGAGTACTGACACAATGGTCACCAGTCCCTGAGAGGGAACAGGGATCCAACGGTGGCCTTGGCATCAACTTTTTCTAAAAAAAACCACATTCTAATACATGTTTTTGTGACCCACAGACCAGCAAAGGTTTGTGGACGTAAGCATAGCAAAAAGCTCACTGAAAGGGACACCTAATCAATGCTTTATTTATGACCATTTTTCCCAGTGTGAGCTTACTGAATGTCACTACTGTGTGTGACACTTCGTTTCTTCACAAATCGCCTGAGGAGCAGGGAGCCTCAGGGTTGTTTTACACAGCTGCTTCTGCTGAGCAGTCACACTGTGTGCAGAAATGTACCCCCCGGCTCTGGTGGTGAAGGCCCTGGAGGTGCACAACTCCACGGGACCTGACGAGGTGCATCCGCTGGTCCAGAGCGAACTGGTGGATGAAGTTGCTAAACCACTAACTATCACATTTGAGAAGTCATGGCAGCCTGGTGAAGTTCCCCCAGGCTGGAAAAGGGGAAACATAACTCCATTTTTAAAAAGGGAACAAAGGAAAACTCAGGGAACTACACGCCAGTCAGTCTAAACTTCTGTGCCGGGCAAGGTCAAGGAACATATCCCGGAAACGATGCTAAAGCACACAAAAAATAAGGAGCTGATTGGTGGCAGCCAATGTGGCTTCACTAAGGGCAAATCACACCTGACTGATGTGGTGGCCTTCTGCAACCGTTTTACAGTGTTGGTGGATAAAGGAAGAGCAACTGGTATCACCTACCCAAACCTGTGCAAAGCATTTGACACCGTCCAGCACAACGTCCTTGTCTCTAAATTGGAGAGGCATGGATTTGACGGATAGACCGCTCAGTGGATAAGGAACTGGTGTGATGGCCACACTCGAAGGGTTGTTGTCAATGGTTTGATGTCTGAGTGGGCACCAGTAACAAACAGCTTTCCTCAGGGGTCGGTGTTGGGACCTGTGCTGTTTAACATCTTCGTTAGTGACATGGATGACGGCATTGAGTGCACCCTCAGCAAGTTTGCTGATGACACCGAGCTGTGTGGTGAGGTCGACACGCTGGAGGGAAGGGATGCCATCCAGAGGGACCTGGACAGGCTGGAGAGGTGGGACCGTGCCAACCTCATGGAGTTCAACAAGGCCAAGGGCAAGGTCCTGCACCTGGGTCAGGGCCACCCCAGCACAAGTACAGGCTGGAGGAGAGTGGATAGAGAGCAGCTCTGAGGAGAAGGACTTGGGGTACTGGTAGACAAAAAGCTGGACATGAGCCGGCCGTGTGCACTGGCAGCCCAGAAAGCCAACCGGATCCTGGGCTGGATCAGGAGAAGTGTGGCCAGGGGGGCGAGGGAGGGGATTCTGCCCCTGTTCTCTGCTGTGCTGAGACCCCCCTGCAGTTCTGTCTCCAGCTGTGGAGCCCCAACAGCAGAAGGACACGGAGCTGTTGGAGTGAGTCCAGAGGAGACCCCGGAGATGCTCCGAGGGCTGGAGCCCCTCTGCTCTGGGGACAGGCTGAGAGAGTTGGGCTTGTTCAGCCTGGAGAAGG
>NW_010257309.1:7513-7886 GCF_000690775.1 Eurypyga helias
GCTGGATGGGGCTTGGAGCAACCTGGTCTAGTGGAAGGTGTCCCTGCCCATGGCAGGGGGGTGGGACTAGATGGGTTTTAAGGTCCCCTCCCACCCAATCCGCTCTGGGAGTCTATGGATGTGGGATTTCCACAGGATCCTACTGTCACACAACCTTTACTGTCCGAGAACTGCCTGTGGGAACCCAACCAGCCTTGCAGGACCCGACTTGCCACAGCTAACGTATGAAGTGGCTTCTGGAGGAGGAGAGGAGCTGCAGGCCGGTGCCGCCGGAGCCCACGGGCGCTGGGAATGCCACGCACCGAAATCCAGCGGCACTTCCGGGCCCGCTCCTCGCTGCGCCGAACGGGCATTTCCTGGTTTTAATAAAACC
>NW_010257310.1:0-92620 GCF_000690775.1 Eurypyga helias
CCCTAAAAGCGATGTTTGCCCGTTGGTGTGCGCGGCTCAACTGCAGGTGTCACTGTTCGATCTAAAATAACGGTTTGCCCTTCGCGGCTGTCACAATAGACTCCGCTGCTTCCTACCGAAGTCACGGTGGTGATAGTCATGTAAAAACCTGGAAAACGTGTAGGAAACGGTGATGTGTGAGTGTGCCTGTGCGCACACGTGTCGCGAGCGCGCACCTCCGCGCCCCGCCGGGAACCCCCTCGGCATCGCTGCCCTAAGCTCAGGCGTCCCCCCCCACATCAGGCTTACAACTTTTAGCCTGAACGTTCCCAAATCCTCCCGTGCTTTGGGATGGGTATTTAACTTCCGCTGACCCCGAGCAGAGTGATGACGAAATCTTTGGTACAGCTGTAGAACGTGTAAGCGTTAGGGCGGGGATTTGATCGGGAGCATCTGAAATTGCTCGGGGTGGTTTGCAACAGCTCGGTAATTCCACCCCCTGCAAATGAATTTGCTTGGGTTTAGTTGTAGTTTTTTGTTTGTTTGAAATAGTCTCTTTTTCAGGCAAACAGGCCTGATTCTTCCATGGTTGTTATTCAGATAATGAGTAAAGGGCTGCAAGGGTTTTTTTCCTCTCTCGTTCACTTTTTGCCTTTTCAAAAAATTTGGAGAAAAAAGAGGATACAAGAAAGAACTGAAAAAAGGGTATTTAAAAAAATCTAAGCAAAATCTGCCCCCGTGCCTAATTAGAAATTACCACATACTGTTTAGAAAGCAAAGATAAGATTCCGAGTATATTTTGGAGTAGTTCCCCAACAGCTTTTTATACTAGACATTTTAATAGAAACACGACATTCTCATTAGGTACCGCTCCCCACAGCCTGTTCTTCCCCACCTGGATACCAGGCCTTCGAAGCTGGTAGTCTGATACATGACACCGATTTAACTCACTGTATTAATGTTTATGATACTTTGTTGGGTTTTTTCCTTGGTTGTACCTTTTCCTAAATACTTATGCAATTTTATGAAGTCTGTCTGCAATCTGCATCATTTTGTTCCTATTACTTTATTCCCAATTTTCACTTTTGAAAATCTTGTGTTACACACCTATGTAGCATATTTTGTTTTGTTTCTTCTCAAATCCTCCCTCCCAAATGCTTTTGGTGAAGCAAATGTGTGAGTGAGATTGAAAAATATTCTTTCTTCAAAATCAGACAATGGACTTTTTCACTTGCACGAATAAATGTATGTGACCCTGAATAAGCTCACTCTAATTGAATCCTGAATGTTCTGGAGGGATTTAGCCCTCCCTTTTTAATTTTTCTCAAAACAAAACCTAGAAATAGGAAAATAGTTTGAGGTGGGAAGGAAAGGGAGGGGGAACAGAAAAATAAAGCAAATAAATTTTTGAATAAGAATGACCCATGTACTGTGACCGGAGGGCAAATGCAAATGTCTGTTTTCAAACATAGACTCGTGAATTCTTATTAGGGGTTCGTGACTGTGCCTCCAAGCACATCATTACATATTCATAAGTGTGAGGAAAATAGACTCCTTCCACATTCAGGTGTGTTCAACTAAATGCTGCCCCTTTAATCTTAAAGAACAGCTCATTTGGTCTATTTTCTTCAGTTCACAAAGTGTTAAGGGAATATGAGATAAAAGATGCACACACACAAAAAGAAAAAGAAGCAGCAATATTCCACAAAGATCTTTTTAGTGTCAACTTAAATGCACACAAATAGCAGATGATGATCTCTTTTATTGGACTAACATTTATCCAGTAATATCCACACACTTTTAAAACCATTGAGACCTCCTCTTCAGGTGTTCATTTGAATAGAAATAGCTGAATGAGTGTTTTTATAATTGATCCCCTGAGTACTGAATGTCTAGTGCTGCATAACCAACATTTTCCCATTGCTGATTTTTTTTTCCAAATTACTACTCTGCAAAAATTAGGATTTTGTATAGTTTTGATAAGAAAATTAACCTTCCAAATGCCAGATCCCCTTAATGTTACTTAGGAACTGGTGTGAAGGTACATCTGGAACTCTTGTTCTCAAAAGGATTATTTTGTGTACATGAGAAAAAAAAAACCAAAAAAACCAAACAAAAACATCTTCCATGAAATTACACAGAAACTCAAGCTTCCCCCCCGCACCAAAAAAAAGGTTGAAAGTTGTTTGTTTTGGGTGAGTTCCTTATTGCTGTCCTCTAAATAAGAAAGTGTCATCTTTAGAGTGCTCTTAATGAAATGCCTTTGCTTTCAGCAGCAACTCAGAAACTTCACGGTACTTGCCTGCTGTTATTTGACTTACTTGATGAAAAAATCTGACATGTTTTTAACTTTAATCTTTGAAGTCACCTTTAGAAGATTCTTCTTGCAACATATTTGTGTGTCTTAAGAACTAAAGTTTCCAGAGACAAAACCTTGTACGGTGTATATTTTTTTCTTTTTTAAATAGCACAAGACACCTAGGTAATGCTTGCAGTTTTGGCCATGGAGTTTAAAAAAACCCTGTCGTCTTATTGTGAAGATGCAGAGCAGCTGAAGTTTAACAGCATGCATTACAGGTGGCTGTTCCTTCAGTAGCCCCTTGAAGGAAATGGAATTCCTAATTGATATGAAATCATTTTGTAGCAGCAACACCTGAATAGTAGAGAGAAAGTGAAGAAGATATGATAATGACTGTGTGATAAAACCGGTTAGCATTTGTGTGCCATAGTAAACACTCATGAGTATAAAGAAAATAGTAGCTAGCCACTAGAGATATCCACTTATGCTCATGATACAACCACTACAAACTCCAGTTCTATCAAACCAGCATCAAGCACAAGATCCATCTTTAATTAATTTAATCCTGTAGAGCTGATACTCATTTTATTTGTGACTGTGCAGAGAGAAATTACACTTCCATACTTCCCTTGAACTTCAACCTTATCCTTCCCCTATCAGTCATATTGAATAACACAAAAGCACATGCTCTGAAATTCATGTCCTGTTTCTTTTTTTTTCTCCAAAGATTATTCAGATCTTCCTACGTGTGGCTCACTCAATGAAAAGCACAGAAAATGCCTCCCCCCACTCCTCCTCCTTTAGGAGAAACAGTGATTTCTTTTGCAGAGGGGAAACAGCTTGTTAAATCAAAAGTCGTTCTCATAATGAATAAGAAGGGTGGAAGTTATTCTAGAATAAGGCAGAAATATTTCTTTCCTGTCCTTGGTGCTGGAACAAACCAAAGGTGTCCCGCTGAAGGCTGTACCTAATGGACATAGGATAGTGTATGTTGCCTTTTTTTACCCCTTTGGAAGTCTGCTTTGTGGAAATTATGTGTCCTGAATGTGCTACTACAGTATGGCTACTTTCTATACCAGTAACCCATTCCGGATCCTCTGCGAGTGTCATGGTACAGCAAGCGACCGAAGAGGCAACGACGCACAATCCTGGGATCAGCCCAGTAGCGAGGATGCTGAAGCATTCCCCATGATCCATTCGTTTCTGGAGTTCAGCTTTTACAAGGAGCAATACAAAAGTTCTTTTAAACTCTTTTCTCAAAGAAACAGGCGCAGAACTGTGACCCGCCCCAGGGGAAGCAGCCAGTGGCGAGTGCTTCATCAAACTTTAATCCAGCACAATTTCTAGGGCAGGAGTGTGGCTTCTCACCCTGGATGGCCAGACTCAGTGTGAACCTGTGGTATCGCTGCATAAGGCATGTGTCAGAGTTTGTAGCATCTCTGATACAGCCAGGAAAGCACGTGGGTTGGAGAAAACACTGTGCACATCTTGCTGGCCTGTCTTTAAGGTGTAGAAAACTCCAGGTTTCATGCAAGCCTCTAATTGTAGGCCCTAGCTGTGGTTCTTCTCATGTACAGGGATGCAGGGAAGAAGGTTCCTCACCTGCCGTTTGAAAACGAAACAGCCACCTCACTTTTTCATTCTAAAAATTAGGAGAAGGTAAGAGAGTGCAAGAGCAAAATTCTAAGATGTAAAGGAGAAAGATCTCTGGGCTTCCCTTTACCAGCAGGCTGCTGGAAAGCCGTGCATGTGTGTCTTAGCTCCGAAACGGAACTTTTGCTTTGGGATGTGTCCCAGAGAAAGGTTTGCGTCCTCCCAGATTCTTAGGCCTGCCCTGTGTGCAGAAAGAAGGGTGGTGAGAAATAATTTCTGCATGTCAATTAAGTATGCAGAAGATTTTCTCTGGGGAAAAAAGAAAAGCAAAAAAGCTTTTTTTTTTTTTAAACACATTCTCAAAAAACGAAATATAAGTCTTCAGATGGGATTAAAATAGGAAATGTGCATCAAAAGAATGTGGAAAAGTCATGTCCTGATATCTATGTGAAGGAGAACCTGCAGCCTCCCACATAGCTCCTTCCCTAACTATCTCCATAGTTAATTGTGCCACTGTCCTCCCTCACCATGGCCAGCCTTGTTTCCTGCTTTGGTAGAAAAACATCACGAATAACATAGTTTATTTTGATTTATAGACTAAAGACTGCCAAGTTTTGTAGAGAGCAGTTGTTATCTCTTTAGATTGCCTCCTATCTTTATGGTCATCTGTCAGTCTTGAAGGCCTCTGGCTTGTTATTGTTACTGGAGATCCTGGCCTGAGCAAATACTCATTTGTAAGGTTGAGACCTTACAAAAATTGTTACTGGCAATATGCAGGCATACAGTAGCATTGTAGTTACACATAAAATATTTCATATAAGTTAAATTTCTTGTTACACCTGAAACTACCTTCAGTTTACTGGCAGGGAAGGCAGGAGAATAATAGGGGCAACCTGTTCAAATGGATCAAACAATTCTGTAATTTTATTATTTTTTTTAACTGACAAAATTAGACAAATCTCAGGCAAAATTTCTGTGCATTACAGTTTTGTTATTCCCAGCTGAATGTGTGCATGCTCCGACTTTGGTTATACAAGACCAAGAATATCTCAGTGCACAACATGAAAACGAAGACAGCTCTCAAATAGTTTCAACTACGGCTCTTCGTCCCAGTCTTGCCCATGTGAGCTCCTGCCTTCTTTAGAACATTAATGTTATGCCTGCTTCCTATTTTTTTCCTGAATATTTGTTTTCTCTCGCACGTATGAAGAGAGAGTAAGAGAATTAAATGTCAGGAATTATCTCACTTTAATATGTGGGATTTCTCTGATCTGAGCCTGCTGCCAGCCTACCATCCAGCATAGCCAAGTTCCTGTGTTTTATCGCTGGCTTTATCAACAAGGCCTTTGCTAATTCTTCACCATCTACAAACACAGTCTTTATTATTATTTCTCCTATTGAAAGTCAGTCCAATACTTTGGTTCACTAGCACAAAAAAGCACAGCTTTGGCGTTGGCTTTCAAAGTTTCAGTGTCTTGTTGCCCTTTGCCGTTCTTGGCTCGCATTACCTCATTCTGCTGCCTTTTAACTCACCTCTACACCTTTTATAAATTTTACTCCACTGGTTGAGTTCCTGTCTCATCTTTTGTGCCTTTTACTCTGATGTGGAAGAAAGAATGGGTTTCCTATATGAATATTTCCCTTGCCAGGCCATCTTCCTCTGGTAATGAAATTGCCCCTTGCTGTGACTGAGCAAGAGAGTTATTTCCCACCCTCCTCCTTAATTCCACCCTCCTCTAATTCCACCTTCTTCTGCTTCTATCCTAGATTTATCTTTCTTATGGGCTAATAATAATACTACTTACCTACCTCTCAGGGGTTGTGAAGATTAATTAGTTAATGAGCTCCAAAGATGAAAAGTGCTGCATCATTGCTAAATATTATTGTTGTTCTTATCCTGTGTAGATTGAACTAATCAATATCAGTATTTCAATTACAAATTTCACCCTATTATTTTTCAGTTAGGCCCACTAGATCATGTTATCCATCACTCACTCTACCTTCTGGCTCCTCTGCCTTCTACCTTTCTGCTTTTCAGAACTGACACATAATGACCATATGTTCCTGTAAATAAAGGATTCACCTTTTGTTTCAGAAAGTTCTCATCTTTTTTTAATATTAAAAATCAGAGTCCAAAGAAGACTCTGAGCCAAGGGGTAGGCTTCTTTACCTGAAGTAAAATCTCCTGTAAGTCTGCTGCATTACCTCCTGAAAACAGTATCCTCAGCATAAGGTCTGTAGGAAGTCACATAACCAACTGGTCTCCAATATTTCTCTCCTGTTGGATCATCATGACAAAGTGACTCACTAAACAGATGAGGGAAAGGCTGTGGATATTGTTTACCTAGACTTCAGTAAAGCCTTTGACAGCATTTTCCACAGCATTCTCCTGGAGAAACTGGCTGCTCATGGCTTGGATACATGTACTCTTCTTCACTGGGTAAAAACCTGGCTGGATGGACTGGCCCAAAGAGCTGTGGTGAATGGAGTTAAATCCAGTCAGTGGCCGGTCACAAGTGGTGTTCCTCAGGGCTCATTGCTGAGGCCAGTTCTGTTTAATACCTTTATGAGTGACCTGGACAAGGGGATCAAGTGCTCCCTCAGTAAGTTTACAGGAGTGTTGATCTGCCTGAGGGTAGGAAGGCTCTGTAGAGGGACCTGGACAGGCTGGATGGATGGACTGAGGCTGCCGTATGAGGTTCAACAAGGCCAAATGCTGGGTCCTGCACTTGGGTCACAACCACCCCATTCAACCCTACAGGCTTGGGGACAAGCAGCTGGAAAGCTGCCTGGTAGAAAAGGACCTGGGGGTGTTGGTCAACAGCTGGATGAATATCCATGCTGGCCCATGCCAGGTGGCCCTGGCCTGCATCAGGATCAGTGTGGCCAGCAGGATTAGGGAATTGATCATCCTTCTGTACTCGGCACTGGTGAGGCCATAGTTGAATACCATGTTCAGTTTTGGGCCCCTCAGTGCAAGAGAGACCTTGATGTGCTGGAGCATGTCCAGAGAAGGACAACAGACCTGGAGAAAGGTCTGGAGCACAAGTCCTGTGAGGAGCAGCTGAGGGAGCTGAGCAGCTCTCAGCCTGGAGAAGAGGAGGCCCAGGGGAGACCTTATCGCTCTCTACAACTGCCTGAAAGGAGGTTGCAGAGAGGTGGGTGTTGGTCTTCTCTCCCAGGTAGCCAGTATAGGACAAGAGGAAACACCTTCAAGTTGCACCAGGGAAGGTTGAGATTGGATATTAGAAAAATTTCTTCACTGAAAGGCTTGTCAGGCATTGGAACAGGCTGCCCAGGGAAGTGGTTGTCACCATCCCTGGAGGCATTCAAATCTGGCTGGTTTAATGGTGGACACGGGAGTGTTAATGGCTGGACTCCATGATCTTAAAGGTCTTTCCCAACCTAAATGATTCTATGGTTTTATGATCATCATGAACTATGTTTTTTGCCTTCTTTAGCAGGTATCAGAGTTATCTTTAAGTCCATTAAATCCTCCTTTTCTTCTATGGATTGCAGAGGAACTGCTGAGTGAAACAAGTGGAAATTCCCCAGAACTCTTCAGCTCATCCAGAAATTCTTGTGGTGCTTCTGTCATGGAAGTTAGGGAGTGCCATGCCTCGTTTACTTCCTTTAAATGAACTGGAGACGTGCCTGACTGTAATCTTTGCAGCCGAGTCATCAGTCAGCACCACTGCTTTTTTTCTTATATTTTTCCCTTTCACCCATGGTTCACATTCTGTCTTTGGATTCTGCTTAGTCTCATATTCTCTAAAATGTGCTGAAATGATATCTTGTGAATGTAGATTTGCCTGGGACTCTGTTTCAACCTGCCCATCTTCTAATCTGTTACTGTCTGTGTTTAATCTACACCATCCTGCTTGAGAAACATGATGACCATTGCATAAAAACAACCTTCAGCTTTAACTTCTGCAGGTTCTCTTGGTACAGATAGCAGAACGCCTGAAGCGAGGGCTGCCATGCTGTAAACATGGCAGGGAGGCCGGAGATGCTCTGGTTTGGGCACCAGGTTTCCCTTTGCCGCGGTGTGTGGTTTCTGGCGCAGCAGTCAAGGATTGCTTGGGAGCAACTCCAGGATTTTAATTTCTGCATTGAGGCAAATCTGCATCTCTCTTGAAATTTGTAAAAGTGAAATAATTCCCACCGCCCCATGAATGCACATGTGGGAGGGGACACAAATTTGGAACAAGCAGGGGCAACCTGCCTGTTTACGTCCCAGGCAAGCACCCTCAGCCCAGGACTGCGGTCAGTCTTGTCCTCCCTCTCTCCCTCTCCTCAGAGCTGTTACATTTTGTACAAATAATTAAATAGTCATTGGGCCTGAAAGAGGGAGGTGTCTACAATGCTGCTTGCAGTAAGGGAAGAATGTGATCACCCCAAACTGCTTGGACAAGAGCTTCCAAACTCAACAAACCCTGTCAGACATCTTAACTCTTCTGTCTCATGTCTAGACCTTGGGAAGCACAATCTTTCTTTGGAGAGGCATTGTCAGATCAAGCAGAAATGATGCTGGCTGAGCTTAAACAACAACCATATTTGATATTTTCTGCTGATTGAGCTGTCCAGTTGACTGGAAAGGGCTGACAGCAGAGAGAGCCCTGGTCTGAGCAGAGCAGCTCCCAGGCCAGCTGGCGAGGGAATGGGTCTGCGCCAGGTAATTATTGCCTAGTGCAGAGGTCGAAAGCCTCAGAGAGGCTGATGTACTAATGAAACACAAATGGGACATCTGTGTTCAGGAGTTCAGCAAAGCACAGAAAACAGAGCTTTGCCAGGAATATATGTAGTACTAAAAGCAAACCCTCTTCCTTGTGCTAAGGCAAACGCACTGAAGAGTTAAGGCACAGGGAAGCGTTTTGCGATGGACTTTTTGATTGCATGGCAACTTAAATGTTTCTAGTGATTGCTCTGGATACTGCCGCGTTACAGAGGGGGAAATGGGTGCATCTGAATAACATAATGCATGGTCACGTGTGGATACCAAGGAGGGTTGAGAGAGGTAGTAAGAGAAAAGTTGAGGTAAATGAGGTTACTGGGAGTCTTCACTGACATGAAAAACCAGTATGGTACCGTTTGAGCGGATTTTTACTTCTAAGTGGCTGTAGTTACAGGTACAAATGTTAACATATGAAGTAAGGGTCTGATTTTTTTGTGCCTTGCATAGCCATGTCATTAGAGCTGCATCTCAAAAGTTTCTCTGTTTAACACCAAGACAAAATGGATGTATTTTATATACATTTGTGAAAGTATTAGAGAGCACTTTCTGCAAAATGACTACGAGAAGGCTCAGGGCACTGACATTACTGAAATAACACTGTCATGGTCATATTTAAGTGGAGACTTAAGGCATGTATCAGGTAAAAGAACTTTGAGTTAAAGCCTGCATGTCAAGAACAGCCTCTCAGCCTGGCCAGGACCGACTTGAGCAGTTCCTTAGGGCCTCCCTGTCAACTTAACTTTGCTCAGGTTAGGGGATGTTAGTTATCTATTCTGGAGGTGCAGGATAGGTGGGTGAAGAAAGAGAGGCTGTGAGTCAGGCAGCTGAAATTCACCTTTTTGACTGGGAAACAAAGCTTAATTGTGACAACCTCTAAGTCTCTGCAAGCTTCACCAAAGTGGGGAGGGGAAGTGGCGTGCTGAGGTCTGTGCAGACACGTCCATGGTGCACCAAAGGCATGCGAGTACCTCTCCTGCTACTCCTGGCAGTACTCAGGCTGGGTGGGAAGCACCAGGGCCCAAGGCAGGTCTGTGCTGGCCACCATGAAGCTTGAGAGACAAAAGGCTCCAGGTGCTGTTCGGCCTCACTGGGAGCTAGGTTTCAAGCACTGGTCCCCATGTAAGCAGCTCGTCAGCGGGGAGGGAAAGCTAGGCTTATCTCTGCCCTTTTTCAGCTTTATTCTCTTCCACTAAGTTAGCAGTGAGGAAGGAAAAAGTTAACTCAGCTGGAACTGCTATACCTGGATCTCTTCTAGCCCTGCTGTGGCTCCCAAACCAAAGTTATTGAGTTCCCTTCAGAGCAGCAGGACTTGGGAGTTAGGTGTCCTTTTTGACACAGAAAAGGTCAATATTTCTGATGCTTGGAGGAGGTTTAGTGTGCCCTCAGGTCGCCCCTGTGAAGGTGAGTACCACACTTCTCTAATATTTGATTGCAGTGTCAGTGCTGGGTGTGAGCTGACATCTGATGCAGGATGAATCTAGGACCTTATGGCTGGGAGGCAAGAGTGTGAATGCTGGCACAGAGGTCCTGACTATGAAATGTCATGAATGAACTTTGCTCAAAGGTGGTCTCTAAAAATACATAACTGCAAGAGTAGCATAAGGGTTTCTTTTACACTTTCCGGGTTGCTGGCTTTCAACATTTTCATTTTGCCCATAAGCTATTTGATGACTCATTTTAGAATTAATGCCTCCAGATATGAAGAATGTATGCATATTTCCTCCATGATATGAAGATTATAATCAACAACGGCAGGGCACAGCCTTTGTACCACAGAAAATCTGAACTGGAATTGGCTGGTGCCATGACACTGCCTCAGGCTGTGACCTGGTCACATCCCTGTAGCCAGGCAGGAGGAGGCTCACAGGGAAAATACACACAGTTTTTAGTGCTTAACAAGGGCATTCTTCCCATCCAGAAACTGCTAATTCTCCCTGATCACAGAAAGGACTCTGTGGCTGGCTTTGGTGTGAGGCACAGCCAGTGTCTTTAGCACTGACATCTTATGGTATTACTTGTAAGAAGGGGGGCATTTGCTGTGTTCTACTAGTCGCTAATTTAGGTAATTATGCTCAGCATATCTAAAAATTTCTCCTGTTTTCCTACTACATACATGTAGTATTCCTTGTCTTCTGTGATATGTTGCTATATCATGTTTGTTTGCCTTGTTTGAACGTTGCAGATCCTCAACAGTATTAACAACTTCATTTCGTTGATGGGTGAATCGTACATATTTAAAATTAAACATCAGTTTACTGAACATGGTCTGGGTTCCTTGGCTAAAGGTACAATTTTTATGTCATCTGTTATTGTAAAAACCACCAACTTACACTTAGACAATATAATGGGGCAAGTAACGCAACACTCTGTTCTGCCACCACTTTTAGATCCTGCTTGGATTCCTTTCCCATGATTTTCATATTACAAGTTGTCATTCAAGAATTCAGGACGTGATCACTTATGCTTAGTGAGGTACTTTGTTTCACTGCCCTAGCCTGCTTCTTGCACCACACTGTGAATGCTGACTGCTATAACAAGCTTTTGGTTACTGCATTTATGTCTATTTGCAGATAGGTATGACTTGTCTGGAGAGACAGCTTGATAGTGATGAGCCAGTGGCTACTGGATCAACTGGGGCCTTGTTGAAGTGAACACTGGCTTAGTTGCTAAATCTGAGAAAAAAGCACCTAGGGGAGGTGAAAGTGAACTTTTTATTGATCAGAAGCAGGTTCTTTGTTGCTTCTGGCTCTAGAGTGAGCTTGCAGGAGTAAATGCATAAAATATACTTTGCTATTGCTGTGAGTAAGTTCTAACCCACGTGTTTGAACTACCAGCATAGAAAAGAAGCGGTCTCTCTTTAGTGTCCTAGTGTTGGCGAACGATGCCTGGCCTTTGCAGTAGTAGGAAATGGAAATCTTGGCTGGGGAGTCCTGAGGGGTAAAGCCCCAGGTGGGAGAGAGAGACAGGAGTTCAGCATTACGGAGCAAAGCTCTGGAGCCAGCCATCAATGAAAATAAAATCAAACTGAATTACTTCAAAACAAATTCCTCTAGAAAAGCATGAAATATTCAGCATAGCTGAGAAAGAAGGCCACATGGTCTTTTGTTTCATTACTTTGTTAATGGAATGAAAGGTGGGAAGCTGAAAATGAGCTGGGTTCAACTTCCTTAGCATTAACTAGAAGTGCTATCCTGTAGCACAAGGAATGATAATAGATAATTTTACTCATTCAGATACTGTTCCTTATGCCCTGTCTTGTCACTGGTGAAGTTGGCTTCTGTTTGCCTGGCTTTAAACCAAATTCTCGACCCAGTCAGGGCAGTCTGGGCTGACACACATACAAAGAGCTACTGTCTAGATATTAATTCCTCCCTGTTAGTATTTGTGGGGTTCTGTGGACACAAGTAAAAGGAAAGCAAATTATGCTTTGTTGTGAGAGATTGTGCAGGTCATTTGGCCAAGACAATTTGGCCTGGTTGGACACAGCTGGATGAATTAGTAAGGTGACGCTGGAAATATGGGGTCAGCCCCAGGAAAAAGCTACACCTTTTATACAGATATGTAGACCTGGGATGCATGCTGCAGCCCTGGAAAAGGTGGTTGCAGCTAGCACACAGGTATAATAGGAGACCTGCTGCTCCAGAGATTGCTTGTGGTTTTTTTCACACTGCTCCTGACCATAAGAAATGTGGGAATTTGAAGTCTACTACTTACTGAGCATTGTGGAGTATATTGCTGTCTTAGCAGAGGTTTATACTGCTAACTGTTCTTTCAGCTAAGTCTAAAGCTGGTGCAGAGATCAGCAGGTAGAAGCTAAAATAATAATTTTACCTGCCCTATCTGTTGCCCTTCCCTCTGAGTACTACATCTGGAGTAATATTTTTATTATGTTTTCTTTCTAACACTCTTTTTCTTATACCTGAAGAGAAAAGGAAATGTCCCAGCCAGCCCTTGAGACCCAGAATTATCTTAATTTAGTTAATCCAAATCTGAGTCCAAATCCTTTTGAAAATTTTTTCAGAAGAAATGGTTAGCCTGAAAAATCTGGAGTACTGCACCATATCTCCAGCTGAGTGGCTTTGTTTAATCTGCTCTGACTCTACCACACACAAATTAGCTCATTTAGTATAAGAGAATGTAGATGAAGCTGGAATCACTTGTCCTAACAGCTTTGGGGAAGATTATCAAAAGGAGCTAGAACTGGAGCCTAGAGAGATGAGAGGGAAAATCTGTCCAAGTTCTCCAGACTGTAACTGTCAGTGGAGATTACTGATAATGGTAACCAGACAGAAAAAAAGGGTTGACAAGTGGTGTCCCTTCTTTGGACCATTCCTCTGAGTACAGTTCCTGCTGTGCCAGAAAAATGAAGATGTGTTAAAGATTAAAATCTATATCTTGGCAAGAAAACAATGCCCATAATTCCACTTGAAAAAGGTGGTTTGGAGGTGTGAGAGATCAGCTTGTAGGAGGGGGTGACTTTCCACAGGCTTTCAGTCAGCAGTTGCACTGCTGGTCTAAGCTGGTCCTGTCCTCATTGCCCAGCTGCTCAGTGTCCCTTTGCGTAGTACCACAGAAAGTCTTGATCTGCATTCCTGAGAAAGGGACAAGAGATGAGTTTTGGAAATCACCAAAATCCACTGCTGCTCATGTCCTTGTACCATTCTCGAAATGGCTTCTGGCTTGGACTTGCAGGCAGTCTGTCAAAGGCTTTTCTGTGTTTTCACTGAACTGTGTGGAGGCTCCATCCACACCTCAGAGGACAAAATGCTGGGGACAACCATGTCTTTTAAGTCAGCTGTAAATTTTCAGAGTGACCTTCCGGTGCGTCTTTTCCTCCATTATCTCCATGTGTCTGTCAGAAAAGTAATTTCCCAGCTGTCTCCACGAAGAGGCAGACAGATCCTCACTGCCAGGAGGTACTCACCTTCCTCTGATGACCATATATCTCCCCAGTGTTTTCTCCTCAGGGCTGCTCCAGTCCCTCCACTACCCTCTGCCTCTGTAATCTGCCAGGGATCTGTGGAGCAGGGCCTGATCAACACCAAGTTAAACCTCTGCATTTTCATCATTGTGAAGGGTGTGGGGGGGCTCATAATTCCCACCCTTGCCTACAGGAATGTGGTCTCCACTATTAGGGCAGCCAGCGCTTGGGCAGGGACTGGGATGTCCTTGGTGGTGTGGAGCATTGCAGGTGCTACACCCCTGCTGTGCTGCTGCACGGTGGGACTGGTCAAGGTTGACACAGAGACTTGCTAGTTGAGAAACATCTTGATATCCCTCTGGATGGCCACACATGGCTGGGCGTGACTTCTGTTGAAAGCGATGAGTGAGGAAGGACTGTTGGTTGTGCCTCCCATTAAAGTCAACTTCCCCAGACACAGCAGAGGCCCTGGGGAGAACAGAGAGGGCACGTTCAGTCTGTCCAAATTTTCTGGCTTTGTTTGTTCAGGGCTATGTGGAGCACAGAGGCTTTGCCCACTCCTTAGATAAGGACAGCCAGGAAATAGCAGCCAAGCAAGAAGTGGATTTCAGCAATTTGAGTACAAGACTGGTGCTCTGAGACCTGGGCTCCTGGGCTGCTGGGCTGATGAAGGACTTGGAGCAAGTCAGAGGACATTACTGCTCTGCCTAGAGAGCAACGATAACAGTGTAATTTATGAAATCCCTCAAGGAGAGGCAACTTAGGCCATATCCCTGTGACTCTCCTACCTGAACTCTTCAGGGCTGCTCTCCCACTGGGCTTGACTCAGTGCTGGAGATGGACAGCCCCAGCCCCAGCACTACCTTGGAAATTTTCAAACCCAATTGGAGAAAACACTGAGCAATCTTATCTGGGCTCAAGGCTGACCTTGCTTTAGGCATGGGCTTGGTCCCTGCCAGCCTGACTTATCCTCTCATCCAAAGGCATGAGACAAATCAGTGAACCACTGCTTTACTTGGCTGGAGATGGTGGTGCTGGCAACTGGCAGGACCTCAGTGTGTTTCCTTGGTGGCACTGTGGAAGCACCTTGCTCTCCTGGATGTGCTCAGAGGCTCAGGATGTGACTGAATTTGGGATTTCCTAAAGAACAGGACTGGTGGAAGTACCAGAGACGTTAACAACCATGGGCCTGTTTCATAAATGCCTGTAGATTTAGGCATGACTGGATTTTTCGAAGTGCTTCACTTACCTTGAGTCATTAAGGGAAAGGCTTATTTTGGCAGTAAGATGGGAGGTGCTGAGTCTGATGTGGCATGGGATGCCAAGACCTCGAAAGTGTGACTCAGAGCTGTACTTAAGCCTTGGCTGAGAGCTGTGAAAATGAGTATCAAAGGACGCTGTCCTGTCTGAGCTGTCTTCACATGCTCATCACGCTGGAATGAGTGATCACTTAATATGGAGCACAAGGGAGAGGTGGGTGATACCACGTGAATGCAGCCAGGGGCCAGGGTGAGTGCCGACAGAGATGTCGAGAGCGCTGAGGATAAAGGAAACATTGCCTAAGCCCGTTTTTGTGCTCTGAGTAGATAGTACAATACAGAAGAGGCAAAAAACCCATGCTGTAGTCTTCAAATAATTTCTATGCTTTCACTTAAAAGAAAAGCAGAAAAAAACAAACAAACAAACAAAAATCCCCAAATAGGCTTTTAATCTTCATAAGTGCAGATGATCTGTACATTCCACAAGAAAGAGATGTAGAAAACACACACACACCTTTTAACTAGTGAGCAATTTAAAGACTAATAGGATTCATCCATAATTACATAGTTAAGTAAAATTTATGTATGAAGGAATTAACTGATTTCCCTGAGGGCAATATAAACCATAGAGACAGTGCTCTCATTTAAAAGTACCATCTCAATGTTAAAATACTTTGTCATTCTTCTGTAGCGATAGTTAGGTGCTGTGAGAGCCACATGGAAGTTTATTTACTGATCCGCAGACAACTGATAACAGATCTCTGCTTTGTTTGGAATAGAAAACTTGAACAGCTTGTCTGCACCTCTCCACTCGGACATTAAATCAACATGGCTCTATTAGTGGCCCTAGGATGCCAGCTGAGCCATCTCTAAGCCTGTCACCGTGATGTCTTCATCTGTAACCAGAGCAGACGTGAGCTCCTGGCAGCTTCGGGAGGTGACAACAAATCCAATTAGCTCCTCTCCATGGCGCCACAATACTACTGTGAAACGGCCTGACAGGGAGGGTGGCTGCAATACCCTGCACAGTGGGCCATATCCTTCGTATTTAAAAAAAAAAAAAAAAAAAAATCTACCAACACTTAATTGCTGGAGTGACTTTCCAGGCGGCTGCTGGAACCTTGTGCACAATCTGGTCAGAAATGTGAGCTGTCCTGGAGGGCTGGATTGTGCACAGATTGGGGAGAGCTTTGTGAAAGGGTGAAATGCTCCAAGAGGATAACTCTGTGCCAGCACTGTCGTCCCCCTCCCTCACAAGGAATATTTGGTCTGGAAATCGTGCAAAAGCCAGCCCCTTCCTGCTCCAGTCCCATGTTGCAGAGAGACAGGGACTTCTGGTGCCCGGAGGTGGTATATGCTCCGTACTGCCTCTTTTGGCTGTGGTGCAAGCCAAAAGATGGAAGCTAACTCCCCACTCCAGACTTTGTCTGCTGGAAGGAAAGTGGGGGGCTGCTCAGCGGATGGAGGATTTAGAAGCAGACAATCTAGTGAAACTCTTTTAATGCTGAATGAGAGGGTTAGATAACACTGCTCAGAAGTTGAGGCTGGGCTGGCTGAACTTGGACGATTATTTACATCAGCTTCCTTCCTCCCAAACTAGGTAGAGAGTGGGAAGAAATATTTCACATACTGATTAAAAGTTGCTGCTATCTCAAGAGGTTTACGCATTAAGTCATTTAATTCTTTTAGGCTCTATCACTAATGTGATTTTTTTTGAATTTTCTCACCAATACTTGTATCTAACAGCACAAGGTGAAGTAGGCTGGGGAAAAACAGAGACTGAATTTAGGGTTCTCTTGAGTAAGAAACTAAATCTAGTTTCTTCTACTTTGTTCTCAATATCATAGAGGCCATCAGTGAAACCTGACCATCCCCGCTGCTGATACTATACTTGAGATGCAAGAATACTTCCCAGTGTTTGTGTTCAGGTGTTCTCCAACCCTATTCATGTAGGCAAATTCTGGCTCTTCCAGTGCTGGAAGTTTTAGGAACCATTGTAACCATACACTGCTCTTAGAGAAATTATTGACGTTAGTAACTAGCTTGATTTCTCTGCTTTCAGTGGAGTGATCCCAGAGTTACGTCAGAGTAACTGTGACTGTGGTCACTCAACTACATCCGACACCTTTAACAGTATATATGTATTCTGTTTTCCAAGCTAGAGAGGATGTGATTTTTTTGCATATTGTGAGTCCCTGTTAATGCGTAATGTTAACAGAACTGGTTTACAGGTGACTATGAACTTATGAGAAGGAAGGGTCCAGCAAAGCAACATCAAAATGGTTGCATTGCTGCATGTCTGTAGGATTGTTTGAATGGAGAATCTTCATTCCTCCAAGGATAGTATGTCTTAAAACCAGACAGAAGGCAGCATTCACCTGGATCCTGGATCTGCCTTGTCTGTGTGGGTACTGGTGATGGGGATTCGATGCAAAGATCAACAACTCGGAAAACTGCAGAAATGCTGTTGGGAGGAAGCGCAGTATTACTATTTCCAACAACTTAAATGCATATTTTTTAACTGGTTCCCCTGGTGCTCAACTTCCATGCTTTATAAATGCAGTGAGATCTGGGAACATTTCAGCACTAGTCATGATTTCTGAGGACGGGTTTCTCCAGGGAGAGCATATTGCAGCAGCGTTTGCCTCCCAGAGCCAAGCACACACTCTACTCAATGGGTAGCAGTTGGCAGGCCACCTTTCCCTTGTCAAGAAGCCAGCTGTACTATTGTCTCCTGCCACATCCCTGAGGAATACCTGTGGGCACTGGCAGCCTCACAGCCAAGGAGAGAAAGGGAAAAAGGTGTAACTGGGATAAAACAAAGGCTTTAACTTTTTTCTTTTTTTTTTTTTAAACGGAAGCAGCTTGTTGCAAATATATGTTGTTAAATCAAACTCATTCCAGATTAATTGGGCACAATATCTAGGCATGTGGCTGGTTTACAGAGCAACCAAACACTCAGTGAGCCTTGGAAGTAATGGACTGGTTTTGGAAACTAATAGAGTGCTGCCAGGCCCAATTACTTTCAGCAACATCTTTCTGCTACCAAAATGTGGCACTGTGGACTTTGGCCTGCTTGGTAAGAGCTACTCTGGTAGCTCACTGATGAGCATGAGCCAGACTGCAGACCTTGAAATGAGCCCGCACAGCATAGAGAAAAGGATACTCTGGTCATCAGCACAAGGCTTTGTCTTAACCAGCAATTAGCAGCGCTAGTGGTTAAGTCTGAGTTTTATTTTAAGCTAATTACACATACGCTGTGTGTAACAGTGAATTAAACAGTTGAAGAGAAGGCTTGCATTCTTCAGCAATGAGAATGCAAACAGGTGATGGGAGTTAAGGTCTTAGTTACCCCAGCTGGGGATGCACATAGACTTGCATCCATGCAGCAAAGAGAAAATTTGAGGGAAAAATAGTTCTAGAAATCTAGAGCAGGATGTGAGACCATAGAGTTGGCTTTTTGGGGAAATATTCCCAGCACAGCTCACATCACAGGCTGCTCAGTTGCTTTGACCACAGACTTCACAGTCAGGCCAAGTCTGCCAAACAGAGGTGGCTAATGCAGATAGTTTGCAGTGAGTCTGATTGATGTGGTTCTTGAGTTGGCTGTGAATTTGCATTATTGTTTGGCTCTAAGGCAAAAATTTGTGTGGCTTTGCTGGTGGCAACTGAGTTTAGCTTTGCCATTTTAGGGAGACTGAAGGGGTGGTTATGAAATGAAACCTGAAGGTTACTACTTCTGTACTGGGCATCACAGAAGCTGTTAATGAGCCCTCATCCCCCACCCCTCTCAAAGTGACACACTCCTAATGTGCTTACAGACAACAATATGCCAAACATGCTGACTTGCTGCCCCAGCGTGCAAGGAGAGCTTGCTGAGACACATTGGCAATGGAAAAAAGAATGTTTTGCTGTTGAGCTGTTAGTCTCCTGAAGTTCAGCGTTATGAAGATTGCTAAAAAAGGGTGGACATAAAATGCTGAGTCTCACTAAGGTGACTGGACAATGAAAATAGCACTAAGACTGCAGAGACTTGAAATACAGGGAAAAGATTATGGGTCAGGATTAAAGGGAGGGCAGGGACAGGTGACATTATAGTGGGCATCTGCTGCAGGCCACCAGACCAGGAGGACTGAGCAGATAGGACCCTCTATAGACGGCTATCAGCAGCCTCACGTTCACAAGCCCTGGTCCTCATGGTGGACTTCAACCACCCCAATATCTCTTGGAGGGATGGTGTAGCAGGGCATAAATGAACCAGAAGGTTCCTGGAATGTGTTGATGATAACTTCCTACTCCAAGTGATGGAAAAGCCAATGAAGAGAAGTGCTATGCTGGACTGTGTTCTCACCAACAAGGAGGGGTTGGTGGGGAATGTAAAGCTATGTGACCATGAAATGGTGGAGTTCTAAATTCTTAGGGCAGTGAGGAGGGCACATAGCAAGCTTTGGATTTCAGAATAGCAAACTTTCTGACCTCTTCAGAAATCTACTTGATTAAGTATCATGGGATAACACCCTGGAGGAAAGAGAGGCCCAAGAATGCTGGTTAATATTCACTCCTCTAAACCCAGGAGCAATGCATCCCAACAAAGAAGCAGTCAGGCAAAACACCAGGATGCCTGGGAGGATGAACAAGGAACTCCTGGACACAAAGGGAAGCCTACAGATGATGGAAACAAGGACAGGTAGCCTGGGAGGAATACAGAGAAATTTTCTGAGCAGCCAAGTTAGGAAAGCTAAAGCCATGACAATTAAACCTGGCCAAGGACATCAAGGGCTACAAGAAAAGCTTCTGTAGGTACATTGGTGATAAAAGGAATATCAGGGAAAATGTGGGCCCTCTGCAGAAGGAAATGGGAGAGCTGGTTTCCTGGTATATGTAGAAGGCTGGCGTACTCAACAGCTTTTTTGCCTCAGTCTTCACCGGCAAGTGCTCAAGTCACACTGCCTGAGTCACAAAAGACAAAGGCAGGGATCAAGAGAATGATGAACCACCCACTGTGAGACCATCTATGGAACCTGAGGGTGCCATAGAGTCCATGGGACCTGATAAAATGCATCAGTGAGTCCTGAGGGAACTGATGGATGAAGTTGCTGAACCACTATCCATCATATTTGAGAAGTTGTGGCAATCTGGGGAAGTTCCCACTGACCTCCATTTTTAGAAAGGGAAAAAAGGAAGACCTGAGGAACTATAGGTCAATCAGTTTCACCTCTGTGCCTGGCAGGGTCATGGAGCAGACACTCCTGGAAACTATGCTAAGACACATAGAAAATAAGGAGACAATTAGTGACAGCCAACATGGCTTCACTAAGGGCAAATCGTTCCTGACAAATTTTGTGGCCTTCTATGATGGGGTTACAGTGTTGGTGGATAAGGGAAGAACAACGTCATCTACCTGGACTTGTACAAAGCATTTGACACCATCCAGCATGATGTCCTTGGCTTTAAATTTGAGACACATGGTTTTGATGGGTGGACCACTCAGTGGATAAGGAATTGCCTGGATGGTCGCACTCAGAGAGTTTTGGTCAACAGCTTGATGTCTGAGTGGAGACCAGTGATGAGTGGTGTTCCTCAGGGGTTGGTATTGGGACCGGTGCTGTTTAACATCTTTAAACATGTCAGCGACATGGATGACAGCATTGAGTGCACCCTCAGCAAGTTTGCTGACGACACCAAGCTGTGTGGCGCGGTCGACACGCTGGAGGGAAGGGATGCCATCCAGAGGGATCTTGACAGGCTGGAGAGGTGGGCCACTGCCAACTTCATGGAGTTCAACAAGGCCAAGTGCAAGGTCCTGCACCTGGATCAGGGTAATCTGAGACACAAGTACAGACTGGGCAGAAAATGCATCAAGAGCAGCCTTGAGGAGAAGGGGTACTGAAGGATGAAAAACTGTACATGAGCCGGCAGTGTGCACTGACAGCCCAGAAAGCCAACCGTATCCTGGGCTGTATCCAGATAAGTGTAGCCAGCAAGTCGAAGGAGGGGATTCTCCCCCTCTGCTTTCATGAGACCCCACCTGGAGTACTGAGTCCAGCTCTGGGGCCCTCAACATAAGAAGGACATGGATCTGTTGGAGCGAGTCTAGAGGAGGGCCACAGAGATGATCAAAGAGATGGAGCACCTCTGCTATGGGGACAGGTTGAGAGAGTTAGGGTTGTTCAGCCTGGAAAAGAGAAGGCTCTGGAGACATCTTATAGCACCTTCCAGTACCTGAAGGGGCCTACAAGAAAGTTGGAGGGGAACTTTTTACATGGTTTTTATCATGGTAGTGATAGGACAAGGGGTGATGGGTTTAAACTGAAAGAGGGCAAACTTAGATGAAATATAAAGAAGAAAATCTTCATGGAGAGGGTGGTGCAACACTGGAACAGGTTGCCCAGAAAAGTTGTGGATGCCCCATCCCTGGAAGTTTTCAAGGCCAGGCTGGATGAAGCTTTGAGCAACCTGGTCTAGTGGAAGGTGTCCCAGCCCATGGCAGTGGGGTTGGAACTAGGTGATCTTTAAGGTGCCTTCCAACACAAATCATTCCATGATTTTATAAGATGAAGTCCAGATATATTCTTTCTGGGAAATTGGAAGGAGCAAGAGAAGACATTGGTAGAGTGACAGCAGAAAGCTTTAAAGAGTGGGAAAGAAGTGGATAAGTTATTTGAGTGGGCTAGTAATGGAGGAGATATCTCATTTGACAGGTGAAGGTAATAAAGGCACAAGAGGAAGAGGGGAAGGGGGAAGCAGGGGACCATGTGCTTCTAAGGCAGGTGCATCAGGGAAGCACAAAGTTTTCCTGCAGATTTTATGCTAGCTAATAACATTGGCTATACGGAGCCTTCTAACCTACTTCTCTATCATATCATCCCAAACTAAACACACATACTAAACACTCTAACTTCTTGCTATTTCCAGTTAGCAGTAAATACTGGCTACAGCTGTTTCCTGCCAAATCTTTTAGTTGATGGGAACCTGTATGAATGCAAAACATATGGCTTCAGTTATTAGGAAGTTTGGGGGAAATTAGCTGCCTGGATTATCACAGGAGCTGACAAACAAGTCTTGAGACACACTCTTTAAAAGGAAATTTGTATAAGAAATGATGCCCTTAATTTGAGGAAGGTTTCCTCTCTTCTGGATATCTCTGAGCTGTTGGTCTATTAAGACTTGACAGCAAAACTGTAGGTTTTTCTTGGAAAACCTTTATCAGCTCTCATTTATTCAAGACAAGATTTTCCCTGTCTTGAAGGACTAGTTCCTAAATACAGTCATTCTCTTCCTCTGCAGGATGTGACTAGGACTTTCTTACTGAAATCACCGAGACATACGTTGTGGATGATGGCGTTTGCATAGTCAAGTCTCAGTTGTATTTTCAAAGCTACGAATCAGAATAATATGTCTGCTGAACATTTCCAACCCATTTAAAGGTTGGAGAGGCATCTCACAAGAATTGACATTAGTCAGACAGCTCCCTCGGTAGACAGAGGGTCTGTTTTGATAGCCTCCGGGAGCCTGTAGTTTAAATCAAAGGGATTTTGTTGACTTATTTTCTTTGCATGAAGTTTTTTAATATATCAGAGGTATCTGCTCCTGTTATAAGCAGAGGGTGGTTTACATAGTTGCATCAGCAGACCTACATGCCACTATATGATTTCTTCTCTTTAACTTGAAGAGAAGTCAATAGTTTTAGAAACTACAGTCTTACAGACTTTTGGGTTCTCTTGCAGTTTTGGCTCCCGGTAACACTGGAATCCAAGCTTTTTAAAAAACGTATTCTGAAATGGGACTCTTGGAAAAGTACAGTGTTGCTATGAAGAAAATAGCTAGCAAAGATGGTGGCACAGCCAAGACAATTTCCCCTTGGTTTTTGGCCAAACCCTCTGGTGCTTATGTAGATGCCATCTGCCTCTTTCCTCTATGGTATTGCAACTCCTCATAGGCTTTAGGGCTCCTCTAGGCAAAGAAACATAATTGCACCAAAAATCATTATTTGAATCACAACGCTGAGTTTCACGCAGGACAACTACTTCAAGAAACACTCATTTTTCCTGCTCTCCTCTACCTAGGCTTGTTTTTATCTATTAAATGCTACCTTTCCCTGGCTTGTAATATTGCTGTGCTGCGTGCTTGCATTACACTAGTGCCCAGGAGTCCCAGTCATAGACTTAACTGTTTTAAGGGCTAATCACAACATTAAGGCCAGTTTTCCTTGGCCAGCTAGCAAACAGAGCAAGGAGAATATTGTCCAGTGATCCTTTTCCTAGTGTTTGGGCTTACTCAAACTGATGTTCAAAACAAGTTCCCACTCTGAGAACTATTTTCCTCGCAGGTGATAGAGTTAGGATGTTCATGCAAGAGTATTTAAGTTGCATTAGTGGAGCAATCAGAAGAACTTTATTTCCTCTTGAGGCCCTTGGCACTGATTTAGATGGTTTGTTCTTCCTTCCTCCCTAGCCTTGGCTTAGAAACCCTAGAAATCTCCTTTGGTCCATGACAAAGCTTCTTCAGAAGAGGAGCCCCTTCCTGGTGCCCAATTGCTCTGCTGTGTTTCCCAAGAGAACATAGTAATGAAATACGGTGCAAATACCCATCCAAGGGTCCTGATGCCACAAGGCAATGCAGCTCAATGCCATGTGGTGATACCAGCTCATGTTGCCCAAGCAAAAAGTGTCATGTTCATGCGGCAGCATGGCACGTGAGGAAACAAGCCCTGTATCTTTTCCAGAGTAATGGGGCCTTCTGCATCTTCTAAAGCCAGGGAGTATTCAGAGTGATTGCTGGGAAGGGGTGCTTGTCTTGCTTTTACACATTTCCAGGAAGAAGCTGAGTATCAGAACCCTGTTAGTTGGGTTTAGAGAGCCTTTCTTCCCACCCTGGAGGCTTTGCAGCCCCTGGCAGCTTTGGAAACAAGCTCAATCAGGATTCAGACTCAGGCCTCTCACCTGGGGCTAGGCAACATTGCTTCCAGACCAATGAGCCATTTTGTAGGTGACTTCTAAACATGCAAAGAAAATTAAATGATTCTTTCGAATATCCTTAGCCAGAAGAATGGCTCAGAGGGTTATTGAATTTTTTTTTCTTTTTGAGTGCACAGTTCTTGTTTATTTGAATGCTGCATCAAAGCAGAGAGAAAAGGCCATTGTGCCTTTGATTGGATTGGAATTTTCTGCACCAGCATTGGCCAAAGGCGGTCCGTCCTTTTGCAGGCTCTCCCACGTGATGCAGTGGGGAATGGAGGAGGGGGAAAAACTGACAGACAAGCAGACAGATCAAACACGACACTTCAAAGAGAAGAAAAAATGCAAGAATGAAGCAATCCGGCACTACAGTCCCTCAATGCTATGAAACAAAGCAGACAACCCTCTACACATGGCCATTCCTGCCATCCAGAGACTGACTGTATACATGAGATCTTACCAAAAGCACTAGGGAGTGGTCTCTAGTGACTACATGACCAGTTATTGCACTATCCGTGCTCAGACACTCTGAGGGGCTAATTAGTGCTTTTAATATGTAAATCAGAGCCTGAACAGATTAAATCTAGGGAAAAAAATAACCCAGCTGGTGAATACGTTGTTTTAATTATTGCTCTAAAGAAAATATGGACATGGCT
The DNA here is from genome assembly GCF_000690775.1 of Eurypyga helias. Classification (NCBI taxonomy): domain Eukaryota; kingdom Metazoa; phylum Chordata; class Aves; order Eurypygiformes; family Eurypygidae; genus Eurypyga; species Eurypyga helias. The sequence goes on from NW_010257310.1 coordinate 24,400, forward strand.
GAAGATGATGACAGAGAAGAACCGTTAATTCTACCTTACAGAAGTTGTTCCAGTTCATCAAAAACTAGTAGGAGAAGCTTGGTGCTGAGCTGGAGCAGAGGAAGAGCAGCAGGAGCCAAGCAGGGCCTGCAGAGTCCTGCCAGCTGCATGCTCCACCCCAACCTTGGATCCTCCAGTCCTACCAATAGAGATTTCAAAATCATCTCAGTATTTCTGCTAAGTATGCCTATGCCCAAAGGCTCAGTCAGGGTTTCCTCTTGCTAGGTGTTGTCTTTCCTGCCCCTCAGAGAGGTTGGAGTGTGAGGTGGTGGCAGAGGGAATAATACCCCATGTTACACTGTGGAAATGAAAGTCTGTAATCCATCCACTTCCAGATGTCCTTGAATCTTTTGTGTTACAAGGGGACAGGGCTGGGAAAGGAAGAAATATTGCATGTTCCCAGCCCGGGTTTGTCCGAAGGCAAAGGAGAGAAGGATAATTTAGCTAGGAGGGTTAGGAAAGAGACATTAAGAAGAGAATAAAGAGGGAAGGGGCAGATTGGATAATCATTTGTGTTTGATCTAAAAAGCTGCATGCAGGAAAAAAGAGTATCAACTTTTGTTGAGCTGTGTCCACTGATACTGGAATGAAATGCACAGCAAGCCTGGACTGCAATCCTTTATGCCAAGTGTGAGTTGAGAGGAGGAAGTTTGCTTTCCAAGAAAAAGTTTTCAGAAAGGAGGGCATCTGTCTGCCTCAAAGGCCTCTTGCTTTATTCAAGTCAGAGCTGCCTTCCAACCCGCCTGAAGGAATTCAGAACAACTTTCCTCTGTGTCAGTTGTTGAGGCTCTTTTGCAGCCTCTAGTGAAGTGAACATTTTTCTATGGATCAATTTTTAGCTTCTGTCAGTATTGAAACTCTGAACTTTTTTCCATAGAGCAAGGGAATAGCAGGTAATTATGTTTCCTTTGAACATACATGCCCTTTTATCTGTGCCCTTCTGCCTACCTGTCTGCCTGTCTCCTTATTTATCTGTGTATTGTAATTAAGGATTGGGAGTTGTGGGAGAGACAAGTTCCTTTTTCCATTCGTTTCCTCTTTCCTCCTTCATTTTGCTAGCATATAGTTTAGATGCATAGCCTGGAACAGATGATTAAAAAGGTATTTTGTTGTTTTCTCCCAACATACATCTGGAGACACATGCACACATATATCTCTACATATTTAGCCATAAGATTGTGCATAACAGGATCTGTTAAGTCATGTAACAGACTCCTTCAATAGACGACTTCATCAAGTGCTCCTGATCAACTATAACAATTAGGTTGACTGACCTGGGTTGCCTGGGATGTAGATACTCCTCCATGGTAATTTTTGTAATGCTGTTCTAATAAAGGACAAATTACCCTTCTTCTCTAACTTCAGTCTTTCCTCCTGTTCTTTCCATCCTCTCCTCCCTGCTGCTGCACTGTGGATGCCCTAGAAGGCAAGTGTACCTCCCCAAAAGCTCTTTTCCTTTAACCCGTATCACACAGTGACTGTGGGATGTGATCTTCCCAGTGTTAGCTCCTCCTTTGTAAATCAAGAATGCCTTCAATGGAGCAATCACATCACCGTACGTTAATCTGGCTGGTTAAATTCTTGAACTCCTTGGAGGGAAAATGAGAATATAGGAAATTTGTGTTTCCCATCCTGGATTTGTCACTTTTCTCCTCTGTGACCTTGGATCAATGGCACATCATGCTGGTATCTCCAGGCATACTCCTGTATCCACATTATGAAGTGCAGCACCTTGCAAAAGTCGTAGCTCTGTTAGCACTCTGCCACTGAGAGCCAACAAGTTCAGCTGCTGGTGCCAATGATGAGGAGCTCCTGATCACTGAGTGAGCAAGAGTCACAACTGGTGTAGGCACCTCTGCAGTGTAACGGCTGCCAGTGCAAGTGTGCCATTGGTTCCCGTGTGCTTTCTGTGGCTAAAAAGACAGCCAGTTCTGTTGGATTTAAGACCTGATGTCTTACACTTCTATTTAGTGTGGACATGAACTTTCAGTACAGAAATATATATGTAAATAATTTTCCTCTCCTAGGAAAAAAAGGGAGTGCTAGAAATTTAAACACTGTGTTTGTTTGATAATGTTGTTCCTGTCCCTTTAGCCCTGATACAGACCTCTTCAAGTGTGCCCAGCACCTCCTAAAATGACCGAAGACAGTATGGCAATCCTAAGGAGCTTTTGCTCTAGGTGTCATACAACTGACAACACTTAGCCACAAAACACCAGGAAAGACTTGAAATAAAGGAGGGTCCTTGTTTTCTCCATGAGTTTGATAAATTTTTGAGATTACTAACATTCACTTTGTCATAAATACGGATGCAGTGCTGTGGGAATTGGGCATCAGGAGACAACAGAGACACTGTATCAGCCTTGGAAGAGGATTTTCTTTCTGATGCAGGAAGTGTGAATGCCAAGGAATGGGCATGAATGGGAGAAGGAGAAGCAGAAGAAATGAATTTGTAGGAGATGGGCTTGATAAATGTCTCTGCAGTAATGCCTAGGCAGTGAGAGCTTGTGATGCGGGTGCTTTCTGGTTCCAAGCAGTTAAAAAGTGAAGACTGAAATTGGTCCTAGAAAAATTGTTTGTTTGATATGTATTTAAACAACTCTTTGGCCAGATCCTGCATGCAGGAGCAGGGTGTCTGTCATTACTGTAACTAGCCAAAGAGAGGTGAAAGTATGGGTGCATGGTGTATCGTGCTTGAAACCTGGACTTGCCATCCTGCAGCAGAAACTTTCCTTCAGATGCAGTCTGTTCACTTTGCACTCCCACAAGCTTCCACCTCCTGCCTTTTGTACAGAGGGATGAATGCAGTGTAATTATTTGTAAAAGGAATCTAAAAGCAGATTTTACCAACACAGGTGGTTGTCTAAATGTCTTTGTCACCGTACTCTGGAGCCTTGCGGCAGAGTTTCCTTTTGTGGGACCAGTCTCACGTTTCTAATGAAAGCAAAACCGCTCATGTTTTATCTCAGTGACTTTGCCAGCAAAGATAATTCTTTTGCCTGGGCTCTAGGAGTTACCTGCTAAAGATGGCTACTTCAGCTGCTATGGAAGACTGGAGGTCTTCCTGTTCCTACAGATGCAAGGCTTCTGTTCTGGGTGTTCAGGGATGGTTAAACTGAAAAAAAACCCCAAACCCACAAACCTCACTAGGTGACTGTGACTATGGAGTCCTGTCATAAGCTTCGTAGACTCTTATTTGGCTTAATAAGAATGTAATAAGGGGACTCAATGCCCATCTGTGCAGTCCAGGAGTACAGGGTTATCACCAAAGCCTGTCCTTTCTTCAAGGACACCTAGAGATACTGGTGGAAATGGCTCCTTGTCTTGGGCTGAGCTTGTTGGGACTTGGGAGTCAGACCTGCCAGGTCATAAGGCTAAGATATACCTTTTGGGAAATCACTGGATGTAACTTCTCTGGCTGAGGCTATAGCCCTGTAAATCCGGTCTCTTCCGTGTTGCTATTAGCGTAGTGATTGATTGTCTCCACATGAGCCTACTTTGGACTTTGGGTAGTATGTTCCTTCCAGCAAAATCAACATCTCTATTTGATCATGCTGTTTTTCTTGCTACGTCTTGCAGACTAGGACAGTTCCTAATTTTTCTAACCATTAAGCAAGACAGAGATTCCCCATCAGCTTGTTATTTTGTGTCTTCCTGGAACAACAGACCAGACCAGAATGCTGCAGATGCATCCATTGTGGCTGATTTTTGTCAGGTTTCTTGTGGACTATGTCCAAGTGGAGAATTAATGGCCAATTCTGCATGATATTGTCCTGAGATTCACAACACCATTAAAGAAATCTCAATTGTTTTTGTCAAATTTTTGCATTCTTGTAATTAATAAACAGATACAAGCTGCTGAAGCAGCCAGTCCTCTGTCATTTACCTGTAGCTAAAAATAATTGCTAGAAATGATATTTTGCTGATATTTCAAATCCACAAATGCAACCGAATTAATTTGCTCTAGACATTTTCCATTTTAGTGTCTGTATACACATATATAAAATATAACCACATCCATATTTATAAGTATGAAAATGAATATATTTTGTACCTAGAAATATTCTTGTGTACCTCTTGACTTGTCATTGGGAAATACACACAAGACTCAACAGTAAGTAATAAAAGAGGCAGAGGTGATGTCCTAGGAGTTGCTATCCCCCCAGATTCGTTATGTGGTAGAGGAGAGCCCTGACAGGGTGAATGTCCTTGAGTATTGCAGCTCAGTTTTCTTGGCTATGCTAAGGGGTGGTCCTGCTCCATCTCCTGAACAAATTCCTGTCTGAGCCCATGAGTATGCTGTTCCCACCCTACGTGACAAGGGTGACCCATACCCATAACCTGACTTAGAGTTCATTGTGATAAGCTGTTCAACTCTAAGGATCTGATCACCTAAAAATAATTAAGCATATGCTTAATGTTAAGCACATAAGTCATTGTCTCAAAGCCACACTGCCCAGTGTCGGACCAAGCGGTCAGCAATTTACGGTGGTCCTCCTTTTCTCCTTCAGGAGAAAGGTACGTCTCTCTGCTTGCCAGCTAGAATTATGACCCAAATCATTAGAAGTGTAGTCTGTTGAAAGCTAGGGACATTTTGCCAAAAAATACTATCATAGAAACATTGTGTCTGAGCACTTGCTTTCTTTCTTAAAATATTTTCACTAAAAAGCTAGTAATTTCATTATATATATAAACATAATTTTAATGAATGAGCAAATACATTCAACTGTCTGGGGCAATGTGATGTGTATCTACATGTTTGGATAAATCTATGCACACACACTCACTGATAAAATGTGTCTTTTCTCTTACACTGAAGGATGTATAATACTTCCTGGGAATTGTATATTTTCCCCGTATTACAAAACTATAGAAAGCATTGCTGTATCTCTAACTGAGAACTATTTAATGCTCTATCATAGCCAAGTGTCTGCAAGCAGAGATAAGCTATGATTTCCTATTTTCCTCTACAAAATTAGTGATCTAAAAGCACAATAAAACCATCACCTTGTGTCACCAGTGGGGATAGTGGAAAGCATTAAGCTAAAAGAAAAAATAGCAAGTAATAGGGCAAAAATGAATAATGGGGGGAGGTGTCTGCATAGTTTTTGATATTGCTTTTTTTTTTTAATTTGCAGATAGTTTTGAGAGAAAGATAAATTTCTGAAATTACATGGAAGAATTTGCAGAATATTAATTCAGTGAAAAAAGGCATGGCCAGTAGCGAGAAATGATTTGAAGTTGGTATTTGCCACAAAACTGGAAAAAAAGTAGTTTAGGGGAATCTCTCTGGTCCTTTTCATTTTATATTTTTAGATCACTCTTTAATGTCCAGAAAAAATGTGCTCAGAAACACAAATCTTTCACAGGTAATAACTTAGAGGGGTACTCTTGGCATGATTTTTATGTTAAACTGATTTTAAGGCCAAAGCATACCCACTTAAATAGTTATCTTTTATTGCATATTTTAATACCTGTTTTTTTAAAGCCCAGAACAAAAGTGATTTTCTCTCCCACTGGTGAGTTTTGCAGAATAATTAGGGGAAAAAACACCCCTTCCACCAACACAGAACACTGGCTCTTAGAAGGCAAACGTGGGGCTCCCCCCGCTTCTTCTGAGCTTTTTAGAGGCTCAAAATGCTCCTAACTTCGCACAAAGCCTGACCTGAGGAACAAAGCCTGCAGACCACCACCGGGAAGTGGTATAAGCCCTTTCCGCAGCCTTCCCACTGTGGATGCATGCTCAATTCTTGGATAAATGCACCTTTTAAACTATATTAATGTAGAAGTTTTATTTGAAAGATGCCAGCTGTGGTCCTAGCCCAGGTTTATTCATGTGGGACATTTACTGGGTCAACTTAATACTTGACTACTGCTTATTATCCCATCAGTCTTCAGGGACAACCCATGATCTAATTGCCCGGCATTTATGTTGCCCTGGCAACTATAAATACAGAGTAATAATCCTTAAAGGGGCAGTGTAGAATTTCATGCCCCTGCAGTGAAGTACACTTCATTTCCCAGAGCACCCTGTGTTTTTTAATTCAGTGAATAAAAATGTGTAATGAATAATTAATTATGTGCTTGGAGGCACAATAGCTGCCTACTTTTGAATATTCATCAGTGACATTATTAATTCACTAGAAATCCCAAGGAGCAGTGGGATAGGCTTTTAGCCTAGCTGGAGGACTTACAGATAATACTCTGCAACATGAACAAACTTTTCCAAGCAGACTTTTCTTTTGCAGAGTTTTTTAAATTTAATTTACATCTTAATAAAATAATAATAAAAAAAGTTCTGTACCGGATATAGCCAAGTAGCAGTGAGCAATAGCTGACCACGGTAAGAGATCCAGCAGGCTGGAGCCTATTCCTCCCTGACCCACTGCCATGCCTGACCTCTGCTTTAGGACCTGGTGTGCACCACCTCAGAGATGATAAACATTAGAAGCTCTCTGCCTAAGACTGTAGAGAAAAAGCAGATGGCCAGTCATAATTTCTAGAAATGTGTCAGGTTCTCTGATGAAAAACCATCTTATTTGCCTGTCAAAAAAGTAAACAACAAAAAGCTGCCTAAGGTAAATAACTTCTTGTCAGGCTACAAAGAGGATTATTCTACTGTCGAATAAACCTGCAAGTCTTTTCCAGAGATAGGAGTGTGACTCTCGCGTCATCACGTTAGTTTACTGATGCCATTCCATTTAAAGCGGGGGATTTATGCCACGTGAAAGCTGATGCTAAAGTGCAGAGACAAACCCCATCAGTTTCTTGGCAGAGAAGATTTATTAGAAAGAAATCTAAGGTCTTTTTGTGAAGTTTTCCTTCTTTCCCCGTCTGATTTGCAATGCCAATGCATTTGCAATGCAGTCTCTTTTCACCACCGATACCTAAGGCCAGATTCTGTGCTGACACAATTTCTTTGACTTGAGAGAGAATTTGATCTTCAACGCTTTGGGCCAAACCTTGCAGAGCCCTCTTCTCACAAACAGCCCACATTAGGGTCTTGTTGGGAATTTTTCTTCTGAGGAATTTTTAGATGAAAATGTTGTTTCTACAAAGATCAAAATTCATGGTTACAGTCACCTAAACTCCTGTAAGGCACCATGCTATCAGAAGAAAATGTAGTTTAATCCTTGTGCCAGTCCAACAAAGCTAGAATATCTGTAAAAATCTTCCTTTTCCTCTAGGATTTGTTCCTCAGCTATAATTCCTATTGGAATATTTGCAGGCCGGGCTCTTTATTTGTAAAGAAATAAAACTTTTAAATCCTTCAAAAGACAACTGGATTGCTAAATTACAGACACGGTTTAAAAAAATGAGATCTGTAATCCACTAAGGTTCTTAATGGGAAGAAATCATTATGCCTAATTAAATTGAAAGTAGGTCCATTTGTGTAAAGCTGACAAAAATGGAGCTTACTTGGAGCATACGCTTCTAAGTTATATTTCAGCTACCTGTGGTGTAATAGGGTCTTCTCTATGTAGGGCTAAAACCTAACATTTGATTCTTTTCAGAATCTCATTCTCCCTTTTCTTTCTTTTGTCCTTGACCTTCTCCTGGCACATGATGAGCTGCCCCTGCTCTGCCACCCTGACGTTCAGTGGCTCCCTCATCTTTCTGTCTTTTGTTCCAACAGAGACCTCCAGCAACAGCAACAGGAACAGTGCTCCCAGGTCTGATCAATCTTGATTCTACGCTGGTGAACTTGCTAGCCACATAGTGATGGGAAACAGTAATTTTGTACATTAGCTTATACAATATAAAACTGACCCGCAATTTTAGCGGCTTGGTTTCCTGTAGGTTTTGTTTTCCTTTTTTTATAAGAAACCTTATTTAAAAACAATTTTAGATATCGGAAGTATTTGGATTTATTACCTCTACAGTTGTGGTGTGTACACCTTTAACAACACAACTGATACCATCCAGCTTGGTCACAGGTTAAACAACAGTCATTTTGCTCAGCAATTCAAACTTTCATTACAATTTGTAATGCAGTACAGCACTTGGGCTATGTAGTCATTTATTGCAGTGATTTGCATTAAAGAGGGTGTCATTGTATTACCTCTTAGCTTTGGTTGAGATTAGAAGTAATATCTACATTTATCTTTCACTCCTAGGAGTATAAAATTGTGCTAATAATAACAATAATAAAGCTAGTTCCTAAAAGCAAGTGAACTCTACACAGCTTTTTTCCCTCTTTTTTTTTTTTTTCATCTGCTCAAGTGGGGGAGTAGAAGAATCATGAATAATAAATATGGAGATAAGAGAACTGAAACTGGGAAATCAATTTACTGCAAAATATTTGCATATTTTATTAAAAGAAACTGTGCATAAACCCCACAACAGGGTGGAATGATTTATATTTTGATTTGATTTGTATACATTATACCTCTGGGAGAACTGATGCAACTTAGTCATCCCTGCAGGACTTTTTTTGGGGAGGATTTTGTTGTTGTTGTTGTTGTTGTTTTGTTACAAATATCTTAGACAAGGGAGCAGTAAGTCCCCAATGGAAATTTTAAGTCAGTTTGATGCTACATGATATTTTTGGAATCTCACACAGTCAAGTGTCCAGGACTGTTCTTGGCAAATACCCAAGTCCCCTGGAGGGGGTCTGCCTGTATCCAGACAAACCCCAGGGTTTCTCCAAAACTGTGGTTCAGGTCAGAAGGATTTCGACTCTTGCTTTGTACAAAAGCTACCTCTGTTGACTCCAGCAGTCTGTGATGAGAAATGCAAATCATTAACATGCACGACTCTATATATTAACAAATATATCTCCTATACATATATATTAGCAAAATCCTGTCTAATAACACGGCACCTAACTGCAGAATTATCTGTTCAAGGTGTGCTGTTAAGAGCATGTTTGGTACAAAAGCAAGGTTTGGGCTAGCAGAGACATGTACAGCTTGGGGTTTTCTGACTTGTGAGGCACAGGAGGTCAGGTGTCTTATCAATGACTTCTGGCCTTAAAATTCACAAGCTCACCAGTCATGAACACTGATACTGTTTTTTACAGCAACATAATTTTAAAAAGTTTGTTGCAGTTCACAAAAGGCAGTTGGGAAAATTAATCTTGCTTTTCTAGCAAGAAGATATTACCTAAATTGTTTTACATGTCAGGCACATGCTTCTGACATGATAGTGCCCATCTGGTTATTTGGATCTCTGGCTATTAAACTTTTGGGATTAGACAACACAAAACTTTTCCACAAAACATGGAAATCCTGTGTTACAACTGCCTTTCCAACAGTAACTTTGTCAGTGCAACATGGTTTCAGGGGCTGAAATTTGACCTGAGTGGTAGCAAACAATAAGGAAGGCTGCTGTTCCTTCCCATTTCCAGCCCAGGGAAAGAACCTGTACAATTTCTTGGAACTGACACAACAGTTTATGCGGACATTTTAGCATTTGATGGAGACAGAAAGGTTTCACCATGTTGAACTTTTGCCAAAAAAGCAACTTTTTCCATTAATGATTGAGATATATTCCTATATATGCACGTGTATGTATATATACATATGATTTCAAGCACGTCTCAGATTTAGAAATTTGAAAAAGCAGATTAAACACACATGGCCAAATTTCATTCATGTCCATGAAGTCAGAGAGTTCACATCAGGAAATCAGTGGTAATATTTCAAGAGCAGCTTGAGGTCTTCTCATGTTTCAGTACCAGCAGTGACAATATTTCTAGGACCTTCCAGGGAGTTGGAATTGAGACCAGTGAGAACATGAAAATAATTCCAGGCTAATTTTTACTCTTTATTGCTCAGGCTTTGCTTTTTATGTGGCTGCCTAAATTTTGTATATGTGCTCTTAGAAGTTTCTTAACTGCATGTTGGATGTTTCAGTAAGAGATCTGAGCAGCTTCTGTGTGCTTATGGTATCAGTGAAAAGTGATGTGTTTTTTGTCAAATATTAAAAAATGCTTTGTCAGACATCTCATGGGTGCATGAGCAGTTAAATTCAAAAAAGCTCCATAATTAATCCTTGCCATATATCCAGTTCGTTCAGCTTACTTCAGTTGGCTCCTGAATGTAATTTGTATCATTTGAAGGCTGTCTGTGAAGCACCTCTACGAATAGGCACCCATGATTTGGTGAGGGGCATTTCATAAGTACATAATATAATCATCACCATCATTGTGTATTTGAAAAATAAATTATATGTGTGTGTTTGATAAACCATGTAATTCATCATTTTCCTTGACTCTGATGTGTTGTATAGAACACCTTGTTTCCGTGGGACCTCTAAAGGTTAATATAGTCCTCTCCCCTGCATTGTGGTAGGATTAATTTAATGATTTACTAATCCACTCATCCAAATAACTGTTCCAATCTATAGCCATCTCTGTGTATTTAGATATTGCTATCTTTATCCGCTTCATCCTCATTCCATGTATAAATTACAGGGAAGTATCTAGGACCCTGGGCAGTAGCAGGGGGCTGCTTTAATGAGATCAGATAACCTAATCTGAGAATTGAGTGTGTGAAACTCCCACATGGCACAACAGAGTAACCCAACCAATGAGGGGAACTCATACATACATGGGACAAGAACGTATCTGTCCTTTGGTGGGATGAGTATCCTATTATGCCCTATTGGGATCTATATGGGGCTGGACTGCAACTCCTGGGTGAGTGAGCAAGGGCCTAGGCCAGAAAAGTATTAACAATAACCAAGCTTGGGACAAAAGTTTCCTCTGTTTTGTTTTGTTTTGTTTTGCTATTTTCAGAGTTGCCAGTGAGGGAGGACACAAAAGGATTTGTGCAGGGTGTGATTACGCTGTGTTCAAAGCAATGTATCATTTGCTTGTACTCATTATTTTTTGTTGTGACTTCATGGATTAATGGTCTTTTTACTATCTCTTCCAATGTCTAGAAACCACTCTCCCATCTCTCTTCCAGTCTCTATTCAAGGTCAATTTCCTTACCTTTTAATCACAAAAGCTGGTTGCAAAATCTTGTGCCATTGTTCAGTTTTGTTTCCTCCATGCTTTCCTCAGTTTGTTTCAGTTTTTTAAAAGGTAGGATATAGTCCTGTTATCATGATAAGTCAAGACACTATTTTTACTTGGTTTCCTTTTGTCACCTAAGATATATGCATCTTTAACTTAAATATGAAAAAAAGAGGAAACCCAGAAAATTCACACCATTTTTTGTATGGCTGTGTAGCTTTACAGGCACAGTGTGGCCAACTTTAAGTGTTGAACCACACTAGTTTCCAGCCATCTCTGGTGACTTTATAATTTTGAATATTTCACTTTTAACTCAAGAAGCCTAGAAACTTCTGGTTGACAAATGCCAAGGAGTTCAGAGAGCAGCAGATGTTGAATGCTGCTGTCCTGGCCCTGTGTCTTCAACTTGGTTTGTCCCAGTCTAATAAGATAAGAGCTTTGATTGAAGCTTCTTCATCAATGACATTTGCAATGTCCCTAAGCTTTCTGGATGTGCTCGTGTCTAATGATGCTGGTGAGATCAGTTTGCATCCTTTTCCATAGTAGGGCACTAGTTTGAGTTTCATTCTTCCATATAATCAACTACTTCCACTTAACCCACTGAAAGTTAGCATATTTGACAGAATCTCCTAAGTAATTTTGCTTGAAAAAGGCCACCTAGTTCCAATGTTACAGCGAAATGAACGCACACACAGATTTGGAGAACACTGTAGCTCTAGTTTTCTTGGCAAATCAGACTGAGGTAAAACCTGCAATGCCATGACCCCAGAGCTGGAGCTAATCTGGGTTTAATGACACAACTTAGTACATCGAAAAAATTGTGAAATAAATGTAGCCCCATCAGGGCCTGCCTGAGATTTCTAGTACTTCCTACTCAAAGTCATCTGAGGCAGTCATGTGGTTTCCTTGAATTACACCAATATTTCTAAATCTATTCTGAAAGCAAAGAACATTGAAAGTCAGTAGGAATTAAAAATGAAGTCCTGAACATTTTCTCTTTAGGGTTGATTCATTTAAATGCATCTGAGGGTGGGAAGGCAAAAATCCTTAATCCTGTTACCTCTGCTTTCAAGGTAATACAGGAGAGGAAGCAGCACACATGACAATTCATAAACTTATATGAAGTAGAATCCATGTGTACATGGATGAGATTTGTTTTACATTCCCAGCTGTATGGATTAAAAAAAAAAAAAAAAGGTGTTTCAGAAATTACATGCACAAGGGAAAAATACGCTGTTCCTCTCAGCTAATGATCAGGTGGATTTACTAGTCCAAACATTGTGTCATAAACACTACCTGGTCAATGTGGACTTTGGTGTATAGTTGACAGTTTGGACTGGGTGGGATGAAGTCTGTCTACATGCCTCTAACTGTCTACATGCCTCTAACTGAATCAGAGAATCCGAAATCGTCTTTTTGAACAAACTCAGATGTGTGAACCAAAATTTAATGGAAAGCAAGCTTGTTCTGCAGCCAGGAAACCAAGTGAATTCAGTTTACAGAGAGCCCACATCAACAGGGATTGTATATGAGCAGGGGGAAGAGGATTCTTTACCCCTAAGACTGTTTTGAACACCCGCGTGAAGTCTACTTCAAACTTCTCAGAGCATTCACTTCAAATGGTTTTGACATCAAATTAGTGAAAGCCATGAGGTACATTAATACAGATCCTGGGTGGACAGGGATGGTTTCCTGCTATGTTTCTGCACAGTGAGGTTCAGATAATAATGGGTCAGTTTGGTTTAAATTTTCTTCCTGTTAGGACAAAAGAAGCCTAAAGAAAAGGAGGCTGAGGGGAGATCTGATCGCTCCTTTCAGCTCTCTGAAAGGAGGTTGTAGGAAGGCGGCTGCTGCCCTGTTCTCCAGGGTAACTGGTGATAGGACAGGAGGAAAAGACCTCAAGTTGCAGGAAGTTTAGATTAAATATTAGGAGAAACTTCTTCACTGAAAGAGTGGTCAGGCATTGGAACAGGCTGCCCAGGGAAGTGGTGGGGTCACCATCCCTGGGGGGGTTCAAGGAATGTGTTGATGTGGCCCTTGAGGACATAGTCTAGTGGGTACGGTAGTGTTGGGTTGAGGGTTGGAATGGATGATCTTATCAGTCTTTTCCAACCTTTATGATCCTGTGAAAAGTTTCATGAGACCATGGGTATGTGGGGCACTCTTACAGACTTTAAATGGGAATGGCGGTTTCAGCCCTCGCTTCCCACAGGCGTTCAATGCAAAATTGCTTTTCCTTTGTGCCTATGCAGCTACTCTCTCCTGCAGAGAGCGTCAGGCCCTGCTCTGCTGGTTAAAGTACGTTTGGTTGCCTCTACTATTTGCTCCTTTTAGCAGCTATTGTAGACTGAGGTCTCAGCTCCTTTCACAGAGAAGCCATGATGCCAGAGTACATGGTTCCCAGGGTGGCATGGATGAGAACAGCAGGTTTCATTTTTATGGCCTGAGTTTGGCTAACATGCCCTTATTCCACTAACAGCTATTTTTGATGCATCCAGCACAATGCGGAAAGTGAGTAACTTGAGAAATGATAGTGAAATGGAGAGAAATGAGTCAGGAAAACTATCCTGAAAAATCAGGATAACTATGTTGCCAAAAGAGATTTGAACCTTACAGCTGTACATATTAGCTGCTTAATCTGCCCCAAACCCCAACAGTTTTGGGTAGAAGGGATCTGAGATTCACCTTTAAGAATTAAGTTAGGGCATTGGTGACAGCAGCTTGGAAATATTCTAACATTTAGAATTTGTTCTTGAAGACACAGTAACAAGTTCCGTATTTTTACTTCTGATTTGGTGCCTTGCAGCAGCACATCCATTTTCTGCTATTAATGAGTTGATGGCTTGAAAACTTACTCTCAGTTGCAGTGCAGCCTTTGATTTCATAAAACTCCTCCAAATGCCTCCAGCTAATAGTGTTTTCAGGAATAAATTGTTGAAGAAATCTTGGCTTAGCTGAATTTACTTCAATTTGATTTAACTAATGTGTTTAAAAAACACTATCCTGAGTGGCTTGGACTACTGGGTTGCTTATATTATTTGCAGGACACTGAAGAGAGGACTGACCCAGAATTTACAGCCTTCTTTCACACCATCTATCACATTGCAATGCCATCATTTAAAATAATGGCATCTTCTCGCCTTCATACAAAATGTTTTTTGCAGCTGTGAAGATTCTGACTAATAGGGACTTGGGTTTTCTTAGATAAAAAGCAGAACTTAACATCAGTGGCATGTTTGCAAGCTTGACTGATTTACAGAGGCCAGCCTCTATTACAGGTGGATTACAAAGCTGCAGAGCCAGCTCTCCTTTTTCAGTCACAGGCATCTTTAAAGTGGTTTGTACCAACATTACCTATTCACTGTATACATGTGTTCTGCTTTGTCTCATGTTTAGACTCTTGGAATTTACCCATTCTCGCTTCTGTTACTGGAAAATCTGATGCCATCGCAGCCAATCTCTTCTGTCTTCCCCAGCTCTTCCTCACCAAGTAATTCAGGTAAGATCTAAAATAGAGGTTTAGTTTTTATGATCAGTCTGTACTGTATGTAATTCTCCACTAGAGCTGCAAGGCACAAAGATGTCATAATGTGGAATTCACAGATTAGCGTTATCTGATAATGTCTGTGATCTGCTGGACAACGTGGCATCACACTTTAGAGACATGAAATTTGCTCGCTAGAAGGAAAAAAGCCTTTGGTCTGAGGCATGGCGCTGTTATTTATAGCCTAATTTTAAACAGGGAAGCACTGTTGTCAGTTTTCTGAATTACCAAGAGTGGCAGAAATCTTAGCAAAACAGTCTTTCAAAGACTACCCAGATGTTTGATATTAAACAAACATCTGTTTTGAATAGAAGGTATTTCACTCCCCCCCGCACCTCCTCTTTAACATACCAGAGAATGGCTGGAAAAAACTGTCACAGCTCTAGTTTTATTTAGTTCTCTGAACACTGCTGTCCATAGTGTCAAAAACGCACCAAAAAATAACCCTTGGAAAGGTTAATAGTGGCCTTTCCAGTGTCATATTCTACACTTTATGTGTTGTGGTAATTATCATCATTATAGCTGTAAGGATGTCTAGTTATCTTTCTTAATCACATACTATAAAAAGTGCTTCTGAACACATATCTATTATTTAATCAAAATTTCACAGTTATTGGCATTTATGCTCTGAAAGGGCTGTGTTTATTTTCTGTTTGCAAAGGGGAACAGTGCCTCCCAGAAGAAAGGGGGATCTCCATCCATGCCCACTTTAATCACTGTCATATCATGTGACAATCTGTACTATTAATATCAGAGACTGCTAATACATGTTATTATGTCCTGTTGCCTTGTACTTTTTGCACCCTAGGAAAGCACTTTCATTAACGGACTAAAAAAAAATAGTGTGAGAACTGAACTGGCTTCCCAAGGCGGAGGCACGTACAAGAGCTCTCCTGCCTGGAACTGCTTGAGATGGCTTCAGGAATGTCTGTATCTGGCAGGGTCAGCCATACACCTCAGGTGGCATCTATGCTCCCACCACTGCGTTTTTTCTGTGGCCCTCCGCAATGCAGTGCTGAACCAGTTCTACGGTTCCTGTGTCAGGGCCCAGCACCGACTCAGTTGTGACTGGTACCTCTCTACTTCTGTGTTAGATCACTACCAACATCTGCCTCTTGCAAGACCATCCATGCTGCCAGTTTGGCATTGGGAAAAAAAAAAAGGCCCTGGTTCTCCAACATCATTTACAGTACCCCAAATGTCCTCTCAGATTTCAGAACATCGTGCCCAGTTATGCCTGCTATGCCACAACATTGATGGGGCACAGCTTCACATGATGTGCCCCTACAAGAGCTTCCTGGTTTTCAGCCTAATTCCACAGGTCACCATTCACACTCCTTGCTCTCCCTTGTCATTCTCCACAGTATTGGCACTCATGTCAGCCATGGTAGATGTGTGTGCATTAACCTCTTCTGCAATATTTTGGTTCCTTGAGATATGAGGACACCCTTCTCACCCTCAGTGGCACTGACATCCATCGCTCAGACAAACTACACGTATCACTGCCCGTAGTGCTTGCCTCCTGCTGATATCCTGTATCCAGCATTATCCAGCACAGTGCCCACAAGGACTTAGCTGCATTCTCAGCTCCATCACGGTGTCCTCTTAATGCTCTCGTTGGTTCAAGGACTTCACATGACATCTGGAAGATCAGCTTGACATCACTGTAGAAGATGTCGTGATAGTCATTATACAGTGCTAGGAAGCAGGGAGTCCTTTCAGCTGATGTGTCTTCAGGCTGTCTGGACATGGTTCCTGTAATGGGAACGGTGCAGGTGATATCACTGTGCATGAACCTCCACTCAAGGATCAACGTCCTTGAGTTACATGCCCATAGACGCAGGGTCACAGTCCATGAGGTGAGGTCTCATTGTGCTAGGTGCTGTACAAACACCAAAGAAAGATTGCTTCAGGCTGAACAACAAGAAGGAAACTTGTACAGAGAGTGCTGGAAGGGAGGCAGTAATACCAAGAGACTGTTCTTAGATGTCTTAGAGCTCCTATGAATAGCCCCTGATACACATGTTGTAATATGTCCTCCTTCTCCCGCCCCAAAAACCCCAACCCACAACCCACTGCTTCGTTGCTGCTTTTCTGTTGTCATATGCAGACAGCAAGACAGAGGTTGCTGTTGTCTGCTCCCCATTTCCTCAAAGAACTGCTGCCTTACAACAAAACTGGAAAAAGAGAAAACACTGATGTATAGACCATCCACTGTTATTATATCTCCTTGCAGTAGACACAGGTCTGACACACACCAAAAAGACCTTGCTTTCTAAGCCCATTGGGAAAACTCCTGCCTATTCATACGAAAATGTATCTAGGAGTCCTTCTAGGATACTTTCTTGGGCTAGTTGATCAAGGCAGATCCCCTAGACCAGGTGATAGGAGTTGTTCTTGCCTGGCCTCATAGGCAATTTAGACACAAAGGCCAGGCTGTTAAATGCATGGATCCGCAGGACCCAGGTCCAGAGACCTGCATTGTCAGGGGTAGTGTGAACCACGTACCTGTACAGTGGGCTCAGCATGTCCAGCTAAGGACCACTTTCACACTGGACTGTGGGTCTGGGTGTTGTGGACAACGGCAGGATGTGCTGGCATGTGAGTCACACTATCCATTTCTTGGACAGGAAGATCCCAGAGAGATGCTGTGCGTAGTTTAGGGGGTTGCTGGACTGGGACACAGGGCAAGCTGATGTGGCCATTCTTCATAGCCACTTCACTGCCAGAGACTGGTAGAGTTTTGAAGCAGAACCTGAGGAGAAACATATTTTCATTCTGTATGTTAAATTTCCATGGTGGATTTTAACCATTATTAACAACAAACAACTGATAAGATTGTTTTATTCTTTAGCCTTTAATCTTAAAATTTTCATCTATGCCCTCAGTTGTTAAAGTGAACTTGCACATTTGTGCCTATAGTAGAATATGTTGGCTTTGTCACAATACATATTTGTCTGGTAGGAATAGCATGAAATTCCTGATTTTCTGATTCAATTGTGTATGGTTTATTTACAAACACCCCAAAGTCAAGAATTACTTCTGACTGGGGGAGATCTTTTTCTTCTATTAGGCCTCATATAAATGCATATGCTTGTGAGCTAATTTAGTGTGTTTAAAAAAAAAAACAGCAAAGAAATATACTTTCTAATGCCAAACCCAATAGCAGTGTATGTGACACATCAGTGCTACTATCAATTCCATTTTGCTTCATATATCTCACCATGTGATTATTCTTAATTTGAAAATAGCCATCCAGTACATTTTTCTATAATGAAAATGCACTTGCATCTTGTAGATATGCTAATAAATTTAACACAGAGGTGCAGCCATTGATTATTCAACAAGATGAGCATATCTGCTGTAAAATATATTTTTAAAGGTAATCTCTAATAGCCATTTCATAGCAGCTAGGCTTTGCACTAATATGCTTGTCTAATGTCCCATTTAGATTCTTATATCCCAAATTAGTGATAAATCATGGGTGGAAATTCGTATTTTATATTCCTAAAGCATCAAAATAAAGTGTGACTTCAGCTGTGCTGGACTAGAAATGACTAGTGCTGGTTACAGGCCACACTTGTGTCGACATCTCACAAGAGGGTCTCTTGACATCAAACCTTTAGTGGAAGTGTCCAGTTTTTACGGGAGTTGGTAAAAGGATATGAGCACTGTTGAACTCACGCAAAGACAAAAGCATGCTTAACACTAGTTCCAAATTAATGGGCTAGAGTCAGCTCTGAGCAAGGCTGAAATAGTGCCTAAACCTTCCCAAAGACATGCAGACACTGATGCACTTAAGGAGCCTTGCCGCTACTGTGAGCTGGGAACGGGGCACAGGAGTCCAACATCTGCTCCTAAAACAGCTGTTCTCAACACAGCGCACTTCATCTTCTGATACAGAAGATAAGGCTGCATCCGGAAAACTTACAGAAGATATTTATTGATATATTTTGAGTACTAAATATTTCATTATAGCAAATGCTGTTGTGGAACCTGAGATTTTTAACCTGTCGATTTTGCTGTCCCTTCCTCGTCATGTGGAAAGTTTTAGAGGTACATTAGGTGAGAAGTTCCCACTCACCAGGATGCACTATAGCCAGATATTTGGAACATGGATAGAAAGAAAGAAGCAGAAACACAAGAACAGAACCATGGTAGTAGGTTCTGCATGACATACCCTGGAAGCTCTGACAGCTGTTCATACTTCATCCAGAAATTGTGTTTGGAACTTGTATTTTCCTTCACGTGTTTATAGCATTCAAATATAATTGCATTCATGTTGGTAAAATATTTAAAGAATAAAACCATGAAACTTTCCTGCAGCACTTAATTCCTTCAGGGTTTTGCTGAGTAATTTCCTGGACAAATACTCAAGTTCCAGGATCCTTTCCCAAGGCCAGTCTGTTAGCAACTGCTACTGATTTTTAGGGCAGAAAAACAGGATGGACTGGGTGGCATAAAAGTCTGAACATGGCAACATGAGCACCTCATTCAGCTCCCTCTGGCCCTCACCTTGGCATTACACTATTTTCACCACAAATCCACTGGGAAAAGCAGGGTTGCAGAAGGAAGGATCAAATAGAAATATGTCTTACGAATAGAAATCACTCATTCTCTGGACAAAATTCGTGTTTGCTCACTTTTAATGTACGTGGAAAGTACTTCTAAAAGCTGTGTTGCCCACGTGAATATTCAGTTTAGTGGCTGAAGATATAGTTAACAGAGAGAAGAGATCTTGTAAAAGACAGTTGTGATATTCCTGACACTTACAAGGCCACCTTACACTGTGGCAAAGGCAGTGCTGTAAATGCCCTGGTTAACGGAAAGTACGATGCGTTATTAGTCAGAATCAGCACAGCAACATCTGGCACTCAGAATAACCAAGTTCCTACAGACATCACCATTTTCAAGAGGCCAGACGTGGTGCCCCAGACAGCCACATGCACTTATAACTTGTCTAAGGCATGAAAGGAGATCATCAGTAACCAGTTTCAAATGGGCATGCTGCCCTTCCTTTTGGCTAGAAACAGGGAAAAATAAGGAAGCTGGAGAAAACAGGTTTTTGCCCCTTCTGTTTCAATGACCCAGAAGGAAACTAGGAAAACCACTTGATATATCCCTGCCATCGGTTTCCTCCATTGTTCCCCCAGACAGTTTTGGCACAACAGAAAGCACTCAGCCCTCTGATTGTTTTGTACACTTCTCTCAAGCCTGCCTCTTTCCTGCTCTTCTCCCAGTGTTTCAAGCTATGCTTCCCAACTGTCAACATTTAAAATTCTTAATGATGCAACCTGAGGTTACTATGGCAACTAATGTCATTGCTTAGGTGGTGGTGATCATATAATGTGCATTGCCATTGAAATTTAAAATTATTTTCCATAGACCTGTGAAGGCCATGCAGAGGGCTGCACTCTACCACATTCAATCCTCTGAAAAAAACCCCACCACAACCCTAGCAGGCATTACAGAGGAAGTTATTACAGTCTTTTGGAACATGGATTTGTACCTCATTCATGTATGGAATTAAACTTTTTGCTCTGAAAAAGATGATATTTTAGTTATTTATTTAATGTGATTAATATAATTCTGAGCAGCATATATTTTTTTTTTCTGTCTGATGTAACCATGAACTCCATCTACTTACAGAGCAGCTCAGGTGTATTTACCTTCAAAAGCAAGTAATCCTCTATTCACATAAAAATATAGGGTTTTTTTCTCTCATTAATCACTAGGAGACCCACCAACTTCAAATGACATCACTCAGATTTTTCGCAGGCAAATATCCTAATAAACTGCTGGCACCTTTTGGTTGAATTTCAGCATTTCTAGCTAGATTTGTATCATTTTTGGTGACTGTTTCTAGCTTGCAACTCAGTTACTGAAGTGTGCACATACCCTTGTGATGGGCAGAGCATTTAAAGCTGGATACACAGGTATTAAACTAATTGTGTTAATTAAATTTCCATCCAATACATAATCTAATAAATCAATATATTTCAATAGTGGGGATTCTAGGAGTAGTTTGGACCCACGCAGAAAGTAAGTAAAATAGAAGTGAAAAGCACAGGGGCATTTTTCTTCTTCCTAAGGGTATTTCTTTCTGGCTCACATCTCGGCAACAACAAAGATTCTGCAACCACTGTTTGATAAAGGAAATCAGATCTGAGCCAGCCAAATTTTCAAGCCCTGGGTTGGCTCTGCTGTCTGAGCAGAAACAAACCTAGTTGCAAATTAGGATACAGCACTGGAAGGGACCCTGAAGGTCATCAGCAGGCCCTCCGTTACAGTGAAGCTGTATAACCCCCTTCTTGTATGTATCAACCCTCATTAGAAAACTACTTGCCTGGAGGTTTTGCACATGATTCTTATACCAGAAAGTTATTCTAGAGCTGGTAGCTAGAAGTCACTTTAAGAAATTTCTTTCATATTCTCTCTATATACGCATTTCGGTTTTTTATCATTGCTGGTTGTACATCCAGCCTTTTCTTTATGTAATGAGGAGGATGGCTTTATATATAAAGCCAGAATCTATGTTTCTAGTACAGCTAATGCTCTTGATATTTTCAGCCTTTTTCTCTGTCAATGGTTTATGTGGAAGCTATAAACATGGGGAAGGTTACAGAAAATCAGCCATTACTAGGAGGAGATAGGTACAGAGGTTGGTGAAAGAAACAGGTGCAAGGATTTTGAGTCACTTTGTAGGTATGTCTGACTTTTCAGTAGCTGAAAAGTAGTTCCACTTTAATTTACAGGTTATTATAGAATGTCTTGTAAAAATTTTCTTGTTGCTTGAAATAACACAAATTCTTTTTCTATGGATTTTTATATTGTCATTGTTCTCCCCATATCCAAGTGATTTGCAGACAACATGAAATACAACAAAGGCTCTTACCGGCTACATCAAGCCTCTGCCTGGAGGTCTGCCAGCTGATGAAAGTTTCAATGCTAGGAAGAGACTCTTTGACCAAGTAAAATTTTCAAGCTTTTCTGAAAGGTGATGAGGCTATGGATTTGTCCGTAGTTTATTTTGTTCTCTTGCTAGATATTCATGGCTATGAACAGTCTCTCTTCTGCTGTCACAGATTTTGTCTTGATAGAGTTATAGACCCTTCACAGATAAAAGTTTGGTCTTTAATGTATCTTGGCCCACTGTTGGATCATTTATTGTGGTGGATTTTATTTATGATTTTTGTTTGTTTGTTTGTTTCCTCTGGTCTGGATATTGGAATACTAAATTACTGTAACATTTCAAGTTCTTGTTGAAGGTTGCCTTGGCCAGCTCAAGACAGCAGCTACCATATAAGTGTTCAGCACAAAATTAGTGACGAGAAAGTTTCATGTGAGCTGATCATTAATTATCCTCCTGTGCCTAAGAAGCTGTTGAAGTTCAGACACTGCTACCTACCTCCATAATGCTTTACCTTTCCTTCATTTACTGAAGGGAGGTGAAGAAAAATAAGCTCTGAAAGAGTCAGTGTATGGGTTTTTTTTCTTTCCCTTTCAGCCTTTTCAGTCCCAAAGCCCAAGATGATGTATCAAATATTCCCTGAGATAGAGAATCAGCTTGAATAGAAAGAGAATGTATATCCATTCATTTTGAGTGTGAGCTCTCCAGTTCTTTCATATTAGGCATCCATAATGCTTGCAGACAATAAACACAATTGCGGGAGTCTATGTAGTATCAAAGCGAGAGGCAAAGTTATTTACAGCATGTCAAGGTCTTTCTGTGACAGTGTAAGAACACTTCGATAATAATAATATAGCACTTAGAAGTAATGATGTACTTATAAGTATAGATGAAGCACCTTTAATTTATTTGATAAAGTGAAAACTGAAGAGGGCAGCTTCATAGAAGCGTACACCTCTGGTCCTCACTTGCACTGAGTGTTTACTCTAAGAGTATGTGAACCCCTGCTGAAGCTTTTTCATTAACAAAAGAACTTTAGAAATGCAGAAAATACTGAGATATAAAAGATTTTTTTTTCCAAATAGGGAAAACCTGTTTGTGGACAAATACAATATGCATGTTATCTGTGGGCGAAGTTTCTAACATCCAGAGGTCAGCTCGCACCTTCTGGCACAAAGGGTGAGTCTTGTCTTGGAAAAATGTCTCAAAGTTTCTTCTCTTTAAGAGATAATCAGGATATGAAGCTCTTAGGCTGGCATTATTATGGATCTCCTTCTATATTTAGATTAAAAGTCACCATGGTGTAGGGTACAAATGTTATCCTGCCCAGGCCAGTCTGCCTTGCTTTCTGAGAAATCCCTTGAATATAGGATATGAACTTGCCACGATTAGTCTGTCATGCCTGGGGGCTTAGACTGCAAACATGAACTGCTTCCACCTCCAGCTTCTAACGGTGTCAATTGCTTTGGATCCCAAGCAGGGATCCTTCTCTCTTTCAAGATTGTCTCTACACAACTGCTTTTCTCTCAATTCCTAGGTCTTCTCAAGTCAGTTAGGGTGGCTCTGATTTAAATGGAAAGCCAGTTTGTGAGAATTGATAAAAGGGACATATTTTCATTTCTATGATATCATAAAATGGGAGAAAAACCTCTTCAACTATTCTGTCAAATTCAAAATCAAAGTCAAATGCCTCATTACATTTCTGTTGTACTATATACACAAGAGGAGACCTGGTGGAAGGCTCCTGTTTATAGAAATAGACCACATACGTTCTCAGATCCAGTGAAGATGTCTCCAAGGATGGTAACTTTAAAAGTGGGATGAGAGAAGAATGGAACTCACTGGTGACTTGAATGCCCTGCTAAGATCTGTAGGGGTTGGTAAATGGCAAGCTTTGAGCTCTCAGCCATATGCCAAACTGGTTCATTTAGTCCTGGACGCCCCTGTTTATAGTCTCTGAGTTTTCAACCCAGGAATCGGCCATTGCAACAGAAAAAATTATAAAATAAATGCAATTGTTTGGCCACCCAACATAGAGGGGAAGAATGTAGGTGAGAATGGAAGCTAGGAAATAGCTGGAAGGATCTAAGGGTGAATAAAAGTCTGAAGTATATGTATGTAGTAATAATCCATTTTATATGGAAAAGCAGAAGAGGAAAAAGTAGGAATGTTACAGAATATTAGGTCAGCTTTAAATGTGCTTTTTTTTCCCCATTCAGAGTATAAGACCAATAGCCTAAGCCATTGATAGCCCAATTTAGAGTTGTAGATATCAAATGCTCCCTCACAGCAGTCATCTCAGTGAATAAAAATCAAAACTGAAATAAACTTGCAAAAAAGGGATGTTTAACAATAATTAGTATCAAGATAAATGGCTTGCTTTGCGTCATTCATCAACAGAACTAGAGGATTCATTTAATCAAGGCATACTCACAATGAACAGCTACTGCAGTTCCAACTTGTGTATTGTACAGTGTTGCTTCAAAGGGAGATCATTTAAAGATGCAACATGTTCTTTCCAGGATGATTATTCCAAACCAATCTAATCTGCTGCGCATGAGTCAATCTTACAAAACAGGCAAACTGCAGAGAAATCTGTAAATCGCAATGTACCTAACTTATTCAGACCAAATCAAAGCATGCAATCTGCTGATAACTCTATTCCTCTAGCTGCACCTCCTTAGAAGCCTAGTAATTTCCACAGTGTTTCTCTTTTTTTCTTTTTTTTTTTTTGGTAACATCTAATCATGGTAGCTGCAATGAAACCTTACAAATATAACTCAGTACAAACCTATCTCTATATGCTTTCAGGTGTCCAAGTCAAAGCCCAGAACTGAGTCTAAGTACAGCTAAAAAAGAGTCCAAGTCTGATGAAAGGTTAATTTCTTCCTTACCCGAATCACTTTTGCATTTAAACCAAACTTATGCTGATAAAGTCATACTGATGTTTTCCTTCCCTTTTCCCATACATCCCATGTCCTGTCTTACACATCCTTTCTGAACAAGGAGCCAGGCTTATATATATACAATATATATACACACATATTATGTATGCTTCTATAGACAGTTTTCTCAAGGTAAGCTGGAAAGTTGTAAGAAGAGAGGTGGAATAAGGAGAGTTTTTTTCTGGGTAACTACTGACCTGTGCAATACTGCACACCCACTGGTGTGCAATCACACAGCAGGACTTGGCTGGCTATTGCTCACGGAGGTGAGGAAGGGAAGCGGGCTGCTAACAAAGACATGTGGAGGTCAGGTCTCAATCTGGCAGCACACAGTGGAGCCGAAATGCCTAGTTAGCTGCATGTCTTCGGCTGTGGCCCACCCTTCCTATCCACCACAGGTATTGCTGCATAGAAGCAAAAGCCGATAGAAAGTTTACGACCATTGCTGTGCCACCTGCTTTTTCCTTCTTCCCTCTTTCACTCTACCCCAAACATGCAGATGTGGGAGACCAACACCCCACCAGTAATATCGGGCACAGCCATGCCAACCCATACTTATTTTGGCTACAAGGTCCCATTTAGGACAGCCTCATTTCCATCTTTTATCCCAACCCAGCTTAGGTTTGTTGCAGTGCATGGGACTGTGGGTTTCCCCAGACTGCAGGAGATAGATGGATGTCTGGTTTAGGGAAGAGGACAAAATCCCCTCCTTGCCTCTCTCTGTGCCTCCTGCCAAAGTCAGACCAGCATAGCACTCTGATGGAGGAAAAACAGAAAGAGGCACGGAGGAGTGAGGCAGGATCTGAAAGCGACAAAGCCAGGAAGCTAAGGGAGGCAGGATAAGACGACTGTCTCAAAAATCCTAGTCTCCTGGTGCTTTCCTTCAACATGTTTTCAAACTGCCCAGTGATTTTTCTTATGCCATGGACTTGTCTCGTTGCTTGTTGCTAATACGGTGTCCTCACTTGACTACCTCAGCCTCCCAGATTCCCCACCTGACTTTTTTTCTGCTGCTAATTGGTATGGAGACAAAATATCCACTGCCCCTTGTTTTCTGTCAAAGTTTAAGGCAACTGAAGAATTTATTCCTTGGTGAAAAATTTCACACATTGAGCCGTGAGAGAGTTATGAGTTCTAACCAGTTTTGCCTAGGACAAATGTGTCTGTTTATTAAATTAGAAATATTAAACAGCAGTCCTGATTATTCCACAATGCTCTCCTGAATCCCTCTTTCACATCCTGCTTCTGCATTTATTTCCTTCTCTTTCCAGCCCAGCGTGCACAAGAGACTTTTAATACCCCTTGAAGTCCTAAAGTTGGTAGTAACATTTTGTTTCAAATTCTTTGATTGAGTCAACTAGGCCAGTACAAGTCATAGGGACCCGTCGCCCACATGTACATGAACGTGCTGAGTCAGTGGCAGAAGGTTGCACCTCACAACACGACTCCATTGTTATTTTAATGTTCTCCTTCCACAAGTGCTCTCCCACCATTTCCCTCCCACTGCAAGAAGCTTTGCTACAAAATGAGCACAACTAACAGTGCCCAGGGCTGCTATACAAAGGAAAAGAAAAGCTGGGGGAAATTGCTACAACCTCTCATGTCTGCGGCAACTTTATTATGCCACTTGACACAGCTTGAAGGAAAACTAGAGATTTCACAAAAGGCAACATTTAAAAATAACTTCTTTTTTTTTTGTCAATTAAATCTAAGTGTTTTAAAAAACCTTAGCACTGACAAGGTTTGTTTGTGTTTCTTTTCTTCTTCCCGCTCCCATGCCCCTTAAAGGGAGCTCTAAACAACTTGCTTTCTTCTAAGCCATATACATTTCACGCACTCTGGTACAGAAACATAAAACATAGAAAATGACTTGGTCTAACCATGTCCAAAATTGCCTGATAACTGAAAAGCAGACAGCTGCAGCAGTATGAAACCCTTCTGACCAGGAAAATGTGAGGGATTAGAGTAGGGCTGAATATAATTCCAGAAGCTTCTCCTATCCGAGTAACTCTAATGCAAATGACACCCTATACCATATAGCCTTCTTGGTTTGACCTTCAGATCCCCTGTCCCAGCTCCTGCCAAACTGACATAGTACTGCTCAGCCAAACGTCTCCTAAACTGAGCTTCTTCATCATTCAAAAGCAATGCACTGAACAAGCAAAACAGTATCAAACCTGCAAATATAAAGACTCTGTACTCCTGGGATTGCCTAATCCTGAACCAGCACAATTTTGTGCCACTTATTCCAAATAATCATCAGCCAGATCACAGCACAGGTTCTCTCCTGCTTCACATCACATGAAGGCCACAAAAATGTATTCATATTTTAGTTGTTGTCTTGACAGAAGCTGCTACTAATACTTCACCTTTCATTCTTCAGAACGTCAGTGCATACAGATAGCTGAGGAGGTAATTTGGAAACTTTAAAAAAGCCACTGGACTCATGATCCAACTTTAGCTAGAAAGCCCAACATACAGATATAGAAGAAATGAAGTGAGTAGGAGGCTCCAGGTCAGTCCAGGATCCTGGAGGGTCACTTTCTAGAAGAACAGGCCCAGGACCTGTGGGTCCTAGATGAGCTTGATTCACAAATGGCATTTCCAGTTCTTTCCTGAAGATAGTTGGAAAGTCCTTCTCCAGTCACTATGGGCGAGGATATGCTAAGAAAATGGCTTTCCATGCCCCTAGCAGTTCAAGACATTCTCTTGATGGGATTCTGGGAATATCAGATTACACAAAACAAGCAGGCAGTTACTAGAAATCAAGTTCATGTATGATTGTGATACCCTAGATAAGCAAAGACAAGTTATAGCCTTTCTCTGCTGTGCAGTAAACATCTGGTGGAGACTGACACCAGGTAGGAAGGGGTTGTCAGTGACTGCAAAACCTAAAGAATGAACATCCTGACCTTGGTATTTTAAAAATTTGAATTCAGCATTAACAGGGAATTTCCATGTATGACAGTATTTTCTTTTGAGAACCAGAGTGGGGTTTTTTGTTTGTTTGTTTGTTTTTTAGTTTAATTGTGATATATGCATGAGCTTAACTTGGTTTTAACAAAGCTTTTTTTCTGAGGATGTAAGATCATTATCACTCCTATTACATACTGTGTAAATTATCTGATATATCTATGGATGTATGTCATTCAGCATACTCAAAAAATAATATTTTTATTAAATGCTGCAGGCTTGAATAAAAATAGATTTGTCATCTCTTTTTGCAAGGGAACATTTCTGGCATATTTTTCCCATGCAATATATTGTTCCCTTTAAATAAGAGACTGAGGCAGAGTTGTTAGTTTATACAAATCTTTTCTATAGTGATGACCTTTTCTGACCCTCTGTGAAAGTTAAGCATTCACTAACAACCAATAGAGATGATATCTAAAAAGAAACATCTGCATACAAAGAATTTTAACCCTGGGTACACATTTGGGTAAAAAAGGACATTTTCAAGGACACTTCATCACAGTTTAAGAGGAATCCACTACAGATGAAAATGACAGATTTGTGTTGTTGTAATACTCCATTCATTGTTTACAATAAATGGGTTATTCATCATAAATGACAATGAGGTCATTTGGTTTATTTGAGAAGGTGGGAAATTTAGCCCAAGAAACACTGGAATTCTTCTTCCTAGCTCTGCTGCTGGCCTTGAGGGTGAATTGGGGCAAGTTGTCTTGCCCTGTGGTGCCTCTGTTTTGCCATCCATAAAGCTGTGAGATGGATACTGATCCTTTGTGAAGCGTTCAGGATCTGATGAAGTGTGCTGTCTAGGAGCCAGGTATTATTATTGCTAATTTTGAAAGCATTAAAACTGGTGTTTATCAGTGATGCCTGTATTTAGTTGTAGGATTACTATGGTCCTGTCTTCTGATTGGTTCACTGGGGAAGAAGCTTAGTCTGTCATTTCAAACTGCTTGGTTACCTAGAAAAACTATGACTGCCTCTAGAAACATGTACGTGTTAGGGCCTCCATATTCACATCAAAGCTTTCTTGGGAACAAAATAGTGCCCATGCCACGTCATTAAGTTTAATGTTTCTGAGGGGTGTTGTACTTCTCTAGTGCACATCTGACAGTATATGTCTGGCCAGCCCACGGGAATACTTTGATAAATGGAAAAAATTCCTTGAACTCACTAAGTGTGCCCATGGAACCTCGAACAAAAGATAAAAACTATCACACATATCTGCAAATCCAAATATTCAGAAAGATGAAGAATTTGTGGTGTTTTGGAGTTCATTCTTCCCCTGCCTTGCATAGGAATGGAGTGACTGCATCAGTGGACAAAGGAAGAGCTATTGTCATCTACCTGGATTTTTATAGGGCCTTTGATATGGTCCCCAACAACATTCTTGCCTCTAATTTGGAGAGATGCAGATTTGACAGATGGATAATTAGATGTATGAGGAATTGGCTAAATTCAATGAGTTACACTCAATAGCTCAATGTCCAAATGGAAAACAGTAACAAGTGGTGTCCCTCAAGAGTCTGTACTGGGACAAATACTATTTAATGTCTTCATCAGTGACATAGACAGTGGGATTGAGTGCAACCTCAGCAAATTTGTGGATGACACCAAGCTGAGTGGTACACCTGATTTGCTTGAGGGAAGGGATGCCATTCAAAGGAAACTCGACAGGCTTGACAAGTGGAGCCATGTGAATGAACCTCATGAAGTTTAACAGGGCCAGTTGCAAGGTTCTACACGTGGGGCAGGGCGATCCCCAATAGCAATACTGGGGAAATTAAAATAAAAATACATTGTCACTTTGTTAAATCATAGTTGTTCCTTGCTACTTCTGATACAACATTAACTTAATGATAGGTGAAACATTCTATTACCTTATATTATGTTTTGTTCTATTTTATTTTTTAAATCATTTAAGGCAGCTGGTTCATAATGCATATTTAGATATTTGTTTTCTACATCAAAATGCCTCCACTTTGTGTTGAAACAAAAGTTTGACATTAACTTATTCTCTTGCTGAAAATGCCAAGCTGTTTAATTTCAATGCAAACAGGAGACACATTCAAAACAAAATATAAGCAGATTGTCAGACAATGTCATTATCATCCAATGAAGGCACACATTTATTTGGAAAAGACAGTATTTCAAACTGTACTATGTAGTGGTTAGATTTAATTATTTTTACAGTAAGCTAAACCAAATAAAACATAAAATATGTTAATATTTTAACAATTGTAGCATGTCATCACAGAATACAGCATAACACAGCTTTGAACTGTATAAATCATATTATGGCTTTTTACTTTTGGCATGTCCTAAAGTTTGACAAAAATAATCTAAAAAGAAAATGAAATATTACAGTAGTCTAAGCAGGTATGTTTCAGAATATTTGGAAATGTAAATATACTCAAAATACTTTCAAAATAAGAACAAATGAAAACCACAGAACATAAAAAATGAAGGTTTCAAATAGCTCTGTAACTGATCCTACTTTTCTCCTACACACCATGGGGATGGGAAAAATAAAGCCTGAGATCTACTCCCCAATATACAGGGTAGCACAGATGGGTTGCCAAAAAGCCATCACCATTTGCTGTTAGCATATGTCAGCAGCAAACAGCTGTATCCTTCCTTCTCCTGAGGGCCCACAGCAAGAGTGACGGCACATGAGCATCCAACAGCCACATGTGCAATGTGCCTGGTGGGTGGCTGGACCTTAAAGATGTGAGAATTGAAAATGGTTGAGAAGGAAGCATTTGGCTCTTAACTGGAATTTATCTTATCAAGGTTTATGTTTACTGGGAGGTGTCTCAGGTAACTGATTTAATCTAATGACAGTGAATGGTAATGACTGCTGCTTATTAGTGTAAATTTGGCCTAATGGGGAGGCATTCAGCAGGTGCCAAGTAACTGCATGGTCAGTTGACTCTGTCAGGTCAAATTAGACTCAAATTATAGGTTCCATAAAAAAAGTGTTTTCTGGTGCTAAGGCCAGAAATGTTTTCTTTTCTTTTGCTAACTCAGAAGCAAATAAATGTATAAACAAGCGGCTCAAAGAAACCTTTGTAATCACAACATTGGCTTTGCTAAGATGGAGGTAACTTTGGTTCATGCTTGAGAAGGTCAGCAGTGTGGTGGGAACGTCCTGCCACAGCACTGTGGTAGAAGCTCATTTCCATGATGGCAGTTAATATGAAATCACAACTTTCACTGGTGTTCTAGCTACCATAAATGGGTCCAGAAGGGGCTGAAAGTCAGGCATCAGGCAAACAATTTATACTGTCTGGTCTCGGTTGTTTTATAGCAGTTGCAAACTATAAAGATGGAGCAGTCTAGAAATGCTCTACGGTCTGAGCTTTTGTACTGGTCTTTGTGACCTGGTAGCCAAATGTGGCACACACGAGCATTGCCCCATCTCAGTCCTTCGGCTTCCTTGCTGGTTGTAGTTTACTCCAGTGCATCCGCAAGATCAGAACTAGAAACGGCTCTTCTGGTTACGAGAACAGGTTTGACTTAGTCCCAGATGCTGCATTTCTGGGTTCACCTGAGTATTTCTTGGGCATGAGAAAGGCAGTAACTATCCTCAGTGCCTTATTGTCAGGCACTTTCAAATCAATGAGGAGGCTATTTAAGAGGTCAGGTAAGTAGACAGCTCAACTTATAAGATTTTTTTTTTTTTGGTAGCTGAAGAACACTCAATATTCTGCAAGTGCTATCCCTTCCTAGTGCACCCACTGTTTGGAAGACAAAGACTTTTTCCCCCTAACTGGTTCAAACATGCAAAGGAGTCTCTTCATGCTTATCTGAAATTGCTGATCCTTCCCAAGCGATTCCAGGACAGGTGTGGTGCAAGCTCAAACTGGCAGCAACTCCACTGTCACTGCTGGTATTTCATCAGCAAGTTGGGTACTGACAGAGCACAAGAGGGTCTCTGGCTTTAATAATTCAGCAATTAGAATTGAAGTAGATTAGAGCTGAGAGACTCTCTTGTCAAGAGTATTAATGTTATCCTTGACCAGCATTGCAAAGATTTAAGCTATTTCTGCTCATAGATAATAAGCCAAAAAATGTGAATCTAATAGAGTGTGTGTGCAAACTAGGGCAGGAGAGAATTTAAGAGGAAAGAAAGATGAAGTGATGGAGGAAGAAAGAGAAACACAAAATAGACAAACATTTTTTAATTTATTACATTTTTGTGTAAGAAGATAAGCCTTTCCTGCCACAGAATAGTTTTAACCCTCATTTGCCTAAGTATACTTCATCAAGAAGTAGAGGAACTTCAATTTAATGTCTTTCAGTATAAATCAAAACACTTATTAGTAAAGGTACCAACATAAATGGCTATTTTACAGTAGCTCTAAAATCTGTGGATCAAATTTTATGCTTACCTACCCCACATAGATCGAGTCCACCTGCTGGGATAAATTCTTCGCGAAAAGATACTTGAAGGATAATAAAACCTCTTTCTTCTTCAGTGATGCATTAGGTGTAAGATGACTATAATTTCTCTTTGTAAGGATTCTTGCTCAAAGAAGAATTCCTACTTCCAGAAAGGTATAAACAAAAGTGTAAGAAAAATTAGACCAAGGCATGAAAAAGATGTAATCATAACAACATTGTATATTTTTCTATTATTCTGATTGTTCTTGGGAGAGAGACTGAGAGAGCAAAAGATAAGCAAACACAACTGCTAGCCTCCAAAACTTACAGGAAATTAATAACAGCATCTGTGGCTTTTTTATAATAGTGAAATTTTCCCTGCTGTTCTGAAAATAAGAAAAGAAGAGCATAAAGCGACAGAACATCAGTTGGTGTAAATCATCACAGCTCCATTAAAAGGATGAATTTGTCCCAGTAAGTTTAATAGGAAAAGAATATATTTACATTGATCTAGTGCAGGACAATACTTAGAATGTACGTGCAATACACATTGTGATGTTTTGTTTTTACTACGATTTCTGCAGCATCAATCACTGGGAGCTCAGAGGGGCTCAGAAATCTTTCTTGTCTGAGCAGATGCTTAATGTTTTGCAATCTTTGGTGCCCGGACGCCTGCTGAGGGTAATCAGCTGGGAGCTGAGCACCTTGCAGGGCTTTGAAAGCAGTGTTTGTTAATGCCTACCTTGTCTGCAACCCCGGTTGCCTGAGGAGACAGTGGCAAGTGTATTGTCTTGGGGGCTGGAAGCCAAAATAGATTTTCAGCAGCCTCACTATGCTCTGGGACTTCTCTAGTTACACAAGGCTTCAAGTCACTACTTGAGGCTGCCAAGTATAAACCCACACCAGACAACTTGGTGACTTCTTTAACTATAGAAGTGAAAATTTGAATGCAGGATCACAGCGCTACGGGGGCTGGAGCCAGGCAGAAGCTGGAGGGAGTGATGCAGCTGTAGTGCTCAGAATACCTGGACAAGCTCTCTGCCTCCCAGGAGCAGGACCACAGAGGTTCTCTGGGCCAAGGAGCATAGAAAGTGCAGAACTTCCAGTGCTGCGGGTCCTCTGCAACAGGGATGCTTGGGAGCTATTCCCTTCTGCCCCTTCCTCCCTTCCCTACATAAATCTGAGAGAAATGGGAGCAAAACTGGCAATGGAGAAAGGACGAGTATGGAGGAGGTAGAGAGGAAAGGGCTCAGCAAGCAGTGAATTTAATTGGCACTGAGATTTGGGCATATATCTGAGACATCAGGATGAAGCCGAAGGTGCCACGTGATGGGTAGATACTGTTGTACTGTACGCAGCGAGATGGGCAAAAGACAAAAACCTCTGGCACGCAATGTCAAAAAGGTGGTCTAACCTCCTGGTGGGGTCTTCAGGTTTCCAGAGGAGGGCAGGGCAGCGTGCAGCCATGCAGGGCCTGGCCTGATGCAGGCATCCCAGCCAGGCAGGGAGACAGAGGGGATGTATCCGTGGCTGTCCAAGCCACACATGTCAGCCTCATCAGCCCTTGGCATCTGGCAAGTTGGTGCTTGCTGTCCCCTGAGCCAAAGAGACTGCCTCTTGCCAATGGCTGTCAGGGCTCCTGACTGAACAAAACCCTACAGATAAGCAGATTCAACATCAAATATATGTGTAGTAATTATTTTTTTCTACCTGCCTAACACAAGGACAAGGCAAGTAAATTGGTTAGTAGCACCCTGTTCGTGTCTCTGCCTCACTTTTTGCTATTGGGAGAATTGCTGTCCACAGGGATGGACACATCCCCATCACTAGTATCCTGAGCTGCTTTATGTAGCTCTCCTCCCACACAACAAATGCTTCCACCTACTGCCTTTACACCATGCCTTCCAACCTGTGGGCTTCCAAGAGGCTGTCTAGCACTGTCCCAGTTTTTCATTTTCCCCAGCCTTTTTCAGCCATGGAGATAAATCCAGACTGAGATGCAAAGAAAGAATGAGTAACCATTGCTGAAGGCTTGATAGAAAAATCATGGCTCGAAAGGCCATAAATTCTCTATTTACAATGCCAGCCACTCACAGCATGGCTCTATTTAATCACTGCACGTGCACTTTTAAAGCCCACAGACTTCTGGAAGGACATTATTTGCATGAATTTCAGTATAAGCTGGTCAGTACCTCTGGTTCACTTGCAATTGTGTTTTCACAGTGGGTGGGAAAATGCTAGAAAAATCATCAGCAAACCTCCAAATGTCCACCTGACCTAAAGAAAAGAGAGGGTGTAGTTTTGGGGTTTTTTCTTTTTTAATGCTGAGATAAGGGAGACTGTGTCCAGCTATAGCGGCTGGATAGGACCTTCATGCTAGGGATGAAGCCAGGACAGTGCTCGATTGGAGTGACTGGGGATGCAGATTTGCTGGGAAGTGAGATGGAAAATAATGGTCCTTCTGTGGGAATGAAAGGACCTTCAGAGAGAGGTGAGCCAAAGGCGAATGATCCTTCTACCTTTCTGATTCCCTATCAGCTCTTTGGACATGTTTGTATTATTTTCATGGATTAAGAAAAACTTCTGTGCTATGCTCCTTAATTGAAAGGTTTCTTAAGAGGAGACGAAAAAAGGCAGATGTGTTCCTTGAAATAGTTGTTCCTGTCAATATGTTGGATTAAAAAAAATTTGCATGAAAATTCTTGCATTCTCAGGGACATCTGTAAACCTCTGAATTTAAAAATATGTCTTACTTTCTGACTTATTCCTTGGATCTCTACACTTTTAAATATTTTTTCTTTTCCCAATGGTGGTGTTATTTTATCAAAAATATTTTTAAGAATGTGCAATAGTTGATTGAAAAAATTCATAATTTTCCTGATGTAAATTCATTATATGAGTGATATGGGGAGGAATTTCAACATATAAGAGTTATACTTGAGAAGCTATTATCTATCTGATAACATAAACCCAGAAAATTTGAAGAGCAGAGGGGGAACAGGAGTTGCTGGGCTTCAAAATGGCCCCAGTCTTGCAAACAACATTGCACAGGAAGATTTTTCAATTGAAATTAGGTCTTCAGTGAGCCTTCGTGCAGATTAAGGAGCTTGCCTAAGTGGTTGAAGGATCATGGTTGCTACTTGGAAAGAGGGTGACCTGGGATAAGTCACTAAAGACACTGCACCGAGTGGTTCCCTCAGCCACTCCTCTATACTCTGCTTGAATTCAATAGGATCTAAATCTGTGGTTTACAGTTTATAGTCAAGGAAATCAGTATTTCAAGCATGATTGAGAAAGATGATTGTCAGCACAACACAAAATTATTTTCTTCTCAGACTCCAGCTTCAAAAATTAAAGTAAAATAATCTCCATTTACTTACAGTAATATATGAAGAGATTAAGAAAGTTTTATTTGATTTTTAAAAGACTACATCCTTCATTATTTCTTTATCCAGAATAGCTCAAGTTATTTCAAATTTACTCAGGGTTGGAAGTAAATAGAGAAGTTTAAAGAGTTCAAGACCAGGAATTGTACTGAACAGAGTGAGCTGTCACTGAGGGCGATGAATCAAGAGTGATAACGCTCTGCGAGGGGAGGAAATGCTGAGTAGAGAGATAAAACCTGAAAATGGTGTCATAGGGTCAGGGTTATGCAACAAAATCAGTAAGTTTCTGTATGCTGTAATAGCACTAATACATATATTTCTCTGTAGTCAAGCAGTGTTAAACTTCCTGGAATTGTAACTCAAGTGCCCAGTAAAACCTTAGTTTACTTAAACTTAAGATTGCCCAAAAGAAAATTCTGCCAACACAGTGACAAAACAGTTCAAGTAAATCTCATTTACATGCATTAACCTCCCTCCTTAAGGCACAAAGCCTTGAGTCATTCCCTAAATTTACACATCTCCGAGGTACATGCATAAAGCGCCTAATTGCCAAAGGCACCCTAAGTAACCAAGTGGAGGCAGATGCAGGCTTCGAGAGGGTGTCTGAGATCTCAAGGGATTAATTGCCTTCTGGGATGGTCTCTCCCCCTTCATTGACTACTCAGAGTGACCCAGGAGCCAGCCTTAGCTGAGGCTCCTCTGTTAAAGATCGGTTGCTTCAACATGGCTCACAGTGTCTCCTCTTCCCTGGAATCTCTCCTTCAGGATATCACCTGCCACAGTGCATGTGGGTCATCTACAACACCTCAAGATGAGCTGCAAGCCTTAACAGGGTCTCATCTGAGAGGAATCTTGTTCAGTGGACAGAAAAATCTACATATTTAATTTGAACTGCATTTTGTATTTTTGCCTAAATTGTATTAATGCCTAGTCAGGAAAAAAATAACTGTTTAAGATGGGGCTTAGTCAGAGAATGGTCAGAATTGTAAAAATTCCCATTCAGGAAGGAATTACTTAAAGTTTATATCCTTTTCTGTGCCTGTATCCT
This sequence comes from Eurypyga helias, assembly GCF_000690775.1. NCBI lineage: Eukaryota > Metazoa > Chordata > Aves > Eurypygiformes > Eurypygidae > Eurypyga > Eurypyga helias. The sequence continues at coordinate 60,591 of NW_010257310.1, forward strand.
GACCTTATCACCACAGTGTTATTAGCCTAATTAGGAAAGGGTGCTGATGATGAGTCCAAATAAGCATTAGCTGCTCCTTTGTCTCATGGTATGACTTTATGGTTTTCTCCCTAAAAGGACTGAGACTATTTCTGGTCCTGATTATTGGTGTATTATTTTTGAAGGATTTATGGTTTGCATACTGTAGGACAGGTTGTAAGGTTTTGGGGGAGGCCTATACTAGAGACAGGAGACAAGTGTAATCCTGAAATATTCATGCTTTCCTCTGTTACCTAGGCTAAACACTGTGAGTGGTCAGCAGTCTTCTGCAGGCATATTCACAAATTCAAATGTCCACCATAGATGAAACCTTTGCTTGCAGAAAGCTAAGACAAAACCCTCTTGCAGTGAGAAGTCACCATCTGGACTGTTAGTGGGAGAACAAGAAACTGGTTCAAATACGGGAAGAAACTTATACTGAATACATTGGATAAACGGTGCCATCAACCTCGTAGTTCATGGACAGGAGACAGATGCAGAGTTTCTGCCAAACGAGCTGTTTTAGAAATGAGTGTAAGGAGGCAACAGTCTGACTTCTCCCACAGTGTCTAAGGGGTGGCAGGGACAGGGACTAAATTAATTTTAGAGAAGCAGAGCCATTGCTTTTTAGGGGAATACTGATGAGCCAAAGGCTTAGTTTCATTTCTTGACCTCGTTGCATTACTCTGTTCAGTAGTATCTAATCCCTTAATGATTTATCTCCTTATCCCAGTCCTACAGAATTTTGCTTTTAAATTTGCAATTATTAAATGTTTGTTCTTTTCTAACTCAGTGAATAATGTGCTGCAACTTAATACGTTTAGCCTAGAAGACAGTCCCATGGTGTCTGGGGTTTATACTACCAAGTCCAACGATGCAACTGGCAGGTGGAGTTTTGAGGGGATTTCTCCGGAGATTGTATTGTACGGGCCACAGATGCAGATACACTCCCATGCCTTGAGAATGAGTTCCAGGGCCACTTTTTTAGGTAAAGCAACTTGTCATTCTCATCAAGAACACATTTTCAGAAGACTGTAAAACCTCATTAGAAAGTTTCATTAAATTTAATTGTCCTAAAACAAGGATTATGGTTATGTGGATGTCTGTGTTTTGGGGAAAATATTTAGTGAACTATCACAAGTGTCTCTTACTGAGTAATATGTGCCAGCAGAGTACTAACCTGCTAAGCTCCCTCTTTCACTGTCAGTTGACTTAGTACAGCTGCTAAAATCCACTCTGTTTCTGGCAAAAGAAATTGTACTTGGCACAATACAGGAGAGCCAAGTGGTCATCCAGGCTCTGACAGGCACTTTCAATGGTTACTAAAAAGCTGTTGGAAGTGAGACAGGTCCTAATTTAACCAGAGAGCTGGTTCCAGGTGTTAGTTGTGGGCTTTGCCTGTTGCATTCGTTTCTGCAGTGGAGCCAGCATCCATGCAAATTAAAGACCACAGACACTTTACTGCCTGCTTAGGAAGGACATCCCATGGTGAGCAAAGGACATCTTTTCATTGTCTCAAGCCTGGGTAAACACACTCTTTGGAATGGTGTCCAGTTTAATGAAGACCCTGAATCTAGGAGGCTTGCAAGGCAAGTTAACACAACTGTAGTTGCATGTGTTGTGACTTCAGTATTCCCTGTTTCCCATTTTACTGGATTTGTCAGATGTTTGTATCTGGAATGTTTAATATGAATGTTCTTTACCTTCTTTATTTCTTTTTTCTTCTTTTTTTTTTTTTCCCTCCCCAACTAATAATGTGTTCTACAGCAAGGGCTTATAATAGGGCATGATAACCAGAAGGCTTCATATATTGGACATAAATACATTATCCATACAGAAAACCATTCTACCTAGCCATATATAGACCATATGTTCACTATTCTGTGGTTTTGGGGTTAAATTTTATTTGAGGACTTGAAGCCACCTTCTTTTTTATGTCCTTAAGTCTGTGCTATTTAAGCCCTGAGAGATTCCCCCTAACAGCCTCTCTCCCTTCCCCCTCCTTTTTCCTTTATACAACAAAAACAAGGTCTTTGCATTAAGAATAAGATTGACCACAGGCTATTTTAACATGCCTCAGCAGCCACTGTCTCTCCCCTTTACTGCCTGTCACGTATCCATTTCTACTCGTGTGAATCAATCATACCTCTCATTTATAAATCATGGCAGCAATATATAAGAAATTAATATAACAATTAAAGGAAATATTATTGCAAGATCGAAATAAATATAATTCTCATATTTAAAAATGTTCAGTCCAGTTAAAAAATTTTCATCACACATTGTGCATGTTCCTTGGAGAGGGTCTTCAGTACTATGTATCTCATGGGTGTCATTGGCTGTAATTGTTGCCATGCTAAATATTCATGTATGAATAGTCTGGAATAAATTCTCTTGTAAATTGACAGAGGGCAAGTTAGAACTGTCCTTGAATCTCTCATCTGCATCCTCATATTTGAAAAACTGTCTAGTCTGCGCGTGTGTGTGTGTGTGTGTACTTGGTTAAATTAAACAGAGAAAGCTTCTTTCTTTCTGAAATAATCTGCAGCTCCCCATCACCTGTTACTAGCACTGGTTATTTATATCAACTCAGCTGTGTGAGGTAGAATCTGGTTTAATACAATTTATGGTGAGCAATAGTTCTTTAAGTTGTTGTGCCTGCTGGTCCCACCTGATAGTGGCATCAGCGCTCCCTGCAGACTGTGAACACGGGCAGCAAGGCAATTCTCTTCTGCGTGGTACTTGGCATCTGAGTAAGTGGGATGGTAAGGCAGAGGGAGAGAATTTGGCAAGGGCCACACAGGAAGGTTATAGGAGAAGCAGAAAATGAACCTGTATCTCCTACCCAGTGCTTACATCACAAAGTCATCCAGTCCTCTTTCCAGCTCACTAATACTGTGACACAAATATTTTCGATTCAAATACTCACAGTCAAGGAAGAATATTATCAATTCTAGTATCTAACCCTCTCTACCAGGTGTTGGCAGTCCTCATTAGTGTGTTTGGTGGTCTGGAATAATTTGTTTTTCCCTGTTTTGGTGCCACATAACCTGGAGCTCTCTCCAGCTCATCTTCTTTCTTCGAAATATCTGCACAGTTACGTTTGTTTTGTGGGGGTGGTTGGTTTTGGGTTTTGGTTCCCTCCCCCCTTCTTCAGCATTGGTTTTAACTTTGCTAATTTTTCCCAAATGGAGACAAAAAAGTAGGGTTTTCTGCATTCCTCTGTGTGCTGGACACTGAGACAGACAATGCTTCTCCATTTCATTCTTCCATCACTTGCCCACAGCTCTTCCTCTGTGCACCTCAGATCTCTCCTCCTGTCCCTGCTCCCTGTGTCTGTGTTCACAGGGTCTGTGCTGGATGTCTTCGTTGGGGCGAGGCAGCCTCCAGTGACACAGTGACAGTTCAGTATTTTGAGCGTTTTATTGTATCCTTTCAGACTGCCTGGGATGAAAACGAGCAGAGCAAACTCTGATCTGGGTTTCCTGACTCTTCCCTCTGCTACTGGCATAAACCAAGCAAAGGCTTTCTCTACCTTCTTTCTCAGTATCTTCCTCCCCTTCCTCTGATCCTCAACTGTGCTCTCTCCTGGCTCACTCTCCAGCCACGGAGCTGGGAAGATGAAAGCTGCTTCTGACAACCAATGCCTTCATATTGCTCCCTGCAGCAGGAAGGCAGTGCCCTCTGTGGACATTGAATTAGGAGTGTCTTTTCAGCCAAAACCAGCAAGTGCTTGTGCTGCTGCATTCAGCCACAGTCAGACAACCCCCAGCGTTACCTTCCTGGCCACTGGGCAAGCTGGTTTAAGGGCAGGACCTCCTTCAGCTGAAGACCTGGAAGAGACCCTTTGTGGTGGCAGAGTGGCTTTTTGCAGAGCCGGTACTGAAACCAAAGGGTTTCTGTGCAGGTGCCATGTGGTTTGGCTGGCATGCATGTGGAGGAGGACAGAAATAGTGCATTACGCTCTCTTATGTATTTGGACAGGTTATAGTTTTAGCATGAATATTTGAACCAGACAAAAAGTACTAAATCAACTCCATAAAAAGAGTTGTGTGGCCAGACTGTGATACCTGAAAGGTTACAGCTGTGAATTTTTTCAAGTGAGCTTCCAGGCCATTTGGAGTGACAAGCTCCTCGTCATAAGCCGGCAGGAGGATCGGCAGTGCTGCCGGGCACCCAGGTTAGGACTGGCTGGCTGGAGCTGGATGTAGGACATGCTGATCGCGCTGCCAGGACAGAGAAACTGCCTCTTCCCTTCTGGCCCTCCTGCTGACCAATGTGCTTCATGAGAGGTTGTATTGGCAGAGACTTTCTTTCTTGATAAAAGGGAAAATGCTTCTGCTACTGCTCAAACGAAACGCTACGTGGGGCAGAGCACCAGGCAGACAGGCAGCCCCCATGCTCACGGGGCTCCGTCCTCAGAAATGGAGGAGACATCTCAACCAGCCATGCGTTAGGTCTAAAGTGTGAAAACTTTAAAAATCTAGTAAACTTGCCTCTTGTCCCAGAGAGGAAAGCAGAACTGTGCTGTATTTCTCAGGGTGCCAGTGAGGGCCATGTCCTGGCAGTGGGGCCAGCGAGGCTTTGGGGACTGGGAGCAGAGGAGCCAGCAGATAGTTAAGGCCGTGAGCCGGCCAGGGCCTGCAGTTAGCAACATAAACTAACTTGGCTCTGGAGGGGAGGTGGTAAGATATATTTTTTTAATTATTGAGCTGTGTACACATTATGAAACCATTACAGAACCAAAGTATATAAAATTCCAAATTACAAATACCAGCTTATACAAAGGGGTAATAAAATAAATAATACATTAACTAGCTCCAGTACTCTGTATTCATAGACAGTAATGGAACCATATACATCAGAGGCCATAAAAATGCATACATTAAACAGGGTGCACAGTGGTAACTGAGGGTTCATCTTCATGCTTCCTGACTGCATGAGGGTCTATTAGTGCTGGGGGATGGGAACTCTATTTGCTACTTAAGCCATTATTGATTGAGAGAGGGAAAGACAAACCTCATAGGCCAGGCCGGCAGGAAAAAGGGTGAGAACTTAGCTTGACATAACACATTAACACTGTAAACAAAGTGGGCTCTGAAGGTTATTATGCATGACCGCTATGTCCTGCAGTGCAGGCTCTGCCTGGGTGTAGGATGACAACAAGGAGGACTGCACTTCTAACAAGGAGGAAGCACAGCCTCTATGGAGGAGGTGTCTTCATCCACAGTGACCCCACAGATTTGAGCAGGGGGAGAAACTTACTCTAGGAATAAACATCCTCTGACCCAGTAAAAATAAGGGACAAGACTCTGACTCCTGTACAGTGCAGCAGCACTGGTATTGCTCAGGTGGCCTGAGGGCAAGAGGGCTGTGTGGTACCTTTGTAAGTGCCAGTCAGGTCTGTCTGGGTGCATGCTCTTCTCCCATGGCCGTGGATGTGTTTATTCATCTCACTGTGCTGTAAGGGATTACCCTGGATCCTGAATGACACCATGCAAACAAAGGGAGCATCTAAATCTGGGCATCTACAGAGGAAAACAGAACCCTGGACCAAGGACCTAAAATCCAACACCACCTCACTCCAGTCAGTGTATCTTTCCACTCACTCCTTTTCTGCCTGATGAAGCCTCTTAATTTTTATTTCTGTGCACATACTGCTGTGACCCCAAGAAACAGTAGTGTGCATGTGCTCTGCTGCAGAGCCCTTGCTCTCTAAACAGTCTCTCAATGGGAGAGTTTGGTATGTTAAGGTCTGTGTGTTAAACAGCTTACAGGACTGGCCTAGTTGGAAAATCTGGGGGATCCTATGAAGGGGAAGAAACTAAAGCAAATTACCAGTCTGTCTAGATGCGTAAAAACCCATGTGTATATATATATATATAAATAATATTATTATGACAGCCATCTGATAACATCAGATTAATTAAAGTAAAAATGAAGCTTATTCCTTGACAGAGTTCTGTTGCTGCTGTACGTCCAACGTGGAAGACAGATTTGTGCCCAGAAATGTATTCATTGGGTTGAGGGACCATTTCCAAGCAGGATCTCTTTGTCTATCTGACTTGAGTGATACAAATGTCATTATCCACTTGCTGGCACTAGAAATCCATTGTGGGGCTCCATTAGGTCTCCTAATATTTTATTTTAAATTTTCTAAGGTAGTGATGAAGGAAAAGGGAAGTGGAGGAGGAAAATGAAGAGGAAGAGGGTTTTGAATACTTCCCTATATACCTTCTGTTTTCTCTTGGGCAAGATTTTAATCTGATGTGAGTAAACATTATTCCGTTGATTTTACTGATTTATAATGAGATAAGGATAGAGCACTGTAATCAATGCCATACGAGGCACAGCTTATATCCTCATTTTTGTTTTGTGTACAGACAGAATATGTGTTTGATTCCTGAACAGCACTAAATGAAACTGCACTTCTCTGCCTTGCTCTGTTTCTGGGCCAGGCTCTGATCCCTGTTACCCTGACACACAGCTGACGGGTTTAAGTTGGTGTGGGAACTGTACTCCATTTACACTCGTGGAGCTGGCTCCTTCTTCTTCACTTACACGAACCCCGGTGTAAAATCCATACAGGAATCCATTGAGGTTTAATAATTAATTTAAGGGGGGGTGAGGGGTGTGTCAGGAAAATTTGTTTTGAAATGTATGAAATGAGTAGATGCTATACCATCTCAGGTACACAGTTATCCTGCATCCTCTTTTAAAATTCTGTATGATTTCAACTATCATAAGGGTTTGGAAAGTGTTTTACCCTTGACAATGACCTGTATTACAATTAAAGCTCATGATGTAGGTTTCTTATTTGCCCAAGAAGACAACAAGATTTGCTATGTAATTTGAGAGGCATTTATAATACTGCTACCCATGTTGTAAGCTGATTATAAATAAAGTTCAGCAGAATTGCTTCCATCAGAAAATCAGAATTCACAGTCAAATAAAGTGTACAACCCTGATGTGTAGTTGCTTCTAACTGCTACTGTACATAAATCAGATTCTGCTTAGCAACTGCTGCATATCATGTTTATTAAACACCTTCTGCTTATTACAGCAGAGGGTACTAAACATTTCTCATGAAAATTTCTCAAATATCTTTTCACATCTTGGATATTTTTAAAGGTCTTATTGCAGTGAACAGAATCCTTCTGCGGAAATGGTACTTGGGGGCTCTCAACATGTGCTTCCTGTTCCATTCAGTCACATGGAAAACGTTCTCAGTTTACAAACCAGACAAATTGTTTTGTGTTGTTGCTTTAGTCCTGAGGCTCAACCCAGCATAAGGAGAACCAGGCTTCCTACTTTCAGTAGCACTGAGCATTTTGTTTTGAAATAATGCTGTTTGAGAGTCCTGAGGAGTATTTGAAAAAAGGCTATTTCATACGGCGGTAAACTTGCCTATACGCTACAGAGGCATGCTGGAGCAAGCGTCAGTTCACCGGAGAAAACAAACCTTTACTGATCAGTGATTCTTTGGCACAAGCTACTGTTATCAAACAATTTCTCAGGGCTAGTCCACCATTTCAGAAGTGACGCACATACATCACACAATGTCTCACATTCATGCACTACAACGGGCCTTTAAACTAGTCTCAGATGCTACTGAGGTCTGATAGATTGGAAGTAGTCAGCTGACAGCCATTACTGTCGCAGCATGAGGAGTGTATTCTGAAACGTCAGGCTCCATTTCATTGAATATCTCAAAAAAATAAAATAGCAATAGAAATAATCAGCTTTGAAATAACTCCAATATGTCTCTTGCAGCTCCTTCTCTGCTGCTGTCCCAAGCTTTTTTTGACTGTTCAATGTTTGTCACTCCTTGATTTCTGCCTTCCAGTTGTACTACAAATGCCAAATCTCAGTCCTCACATTGCTCCATCTCTGCAACTTCTGACAAGCTGGGCCACCAAGTGTTGCTGACCTGATAGTGCAGCCAGCTAGGGTGGGAGAGTGCTGCGAGGGTCAGCCTGCTCCTCTGTGCAGGAGTCAGGACCGTGAAGGCCAGATGCTTGTGCGGTGTCTGGAGGTTACAGCTCTGAGCTATTCCTGCACTACTATACCACAGCCTTTGCTGGACTTCATTAGCTCACGTGCAGGACCTGTGCTGCTGGAGCCCACAGTCCATTTATTCTTGACACATGTGCCATGCAGACATACCCAGAACATTGTCTTCCACCCAGGGCTTGCCAAAATGCTCCACCTCTTCTACCACGGGTATGAGTCACTGCATGTAAAGCTAAACCAAGTAGCAAGGTAGGGATTATGGCTCTGCAGAATACAGTGGCCCAGGTCTTCACCACGATAGCCACAGAGCATGTAGCAGGGCTCTGTGCTGCCTCCCCTCCAAGACCACTGTCAGCATCAGCTCAGGCTTTGGCTTTGATCTGCAAATCCCTCAACTGATGAATGCTCTTCTACACGAAGCAGTGCTGCTTCAGGAGTGACAGCCACACACCCCTTTGATCACGCAGCTAACTGTGCTCCGGATGAGTTGTGTGGGAAATGGACACAGCTGTTCATGGTCCAGGTGAAGAACCTCGACCCCAGACAGAGCAGTCTTCCTCAGTGGAAAGTCTCAGTCTGGTCCTATTGCAACCTGCCTTGTGGCTCTGTTACAGATCAATTATTGCGTGATTAACTATATAGGTAGCTGGAAACTGGGAGAAACGCTGCTTTGTTATTTGTGACACAGTAAATCTTAGAAGCTCTTTATCTTCATTTATAAACTTTTTTTTTTTTTTAACTGTGCATGTTTCTTAGCTGCAGAGCTCCTGGCTGCAATGCAAGCAATGAAAAATGTTACCTGGATAAGAATATATTTACATAACCACGAGCTAATTACTGTTTGTCATAACTGAAATCAAGGAATTATTGCCGTGCACAACTTGTTCAGTTGTACACTGGTACTGTTGAACTGCCGCCTTGTTCTACCCCAGAACCGGTTGCATTTGCAGTCAGTGATGTGCAAGCAATCACTCAGCTAACAGCCAGATGCACTTTCCGTTTCAAGATCTGCTGTTCCTTCTCTCTACTATGCTTGTTTCAGTGGCGTTCCTCCTGATTTAGTCTAGTGGTCCTGTGGGCGGAATCTGGCATGAAAATCCGTAAAGCACATTATACCCATCTGCACTAAAGGTGCTGTATAGACATCAATTAGTACCAACAACATTCAGGCACTTCAGGTGTATTTGAAAACAGTTGGCAGTGCTTGATGCTAGAAATAAAAAAGGACTATATTCTCAGTTAGGTAAACCAGGATAGCCCAATTAATTCCCACAGAGCTTTATCAGTTAGCCTCAGATGAAGATCTGACCCCGAAGCTCAAGTCTCTCTCTGACCTTAAGTCAGGACGCAGCTATGTTGTAGCTCCTTGTTTTGATTAAAGAAGTGGAAATTCTTTTCTGTTTTGGAAAGTTGTTGGGAATGATGTATGGAGAACAGCTTGAGAATTCAAATTACAGTACAGATCAGCATGACCTGCAATAAGCAAAAATGTTTTGACTACTACTCTAAGCAAAAGCAGGATGGATGTCATAGATTATCCTTTCATGAACAAATCTATAGCTGTGTGATTTATGCTGGGTTTAAGTAGCTTTATTAACTTGACTGCTAAATTTCAGTGCTTGTTTAGAAAAACTTCAAAAGTAAACAGTGGTAAAGAGCACTGTGCTGTTCTTCTGCAGTTATGTTTTGGCACATTTTGGTGCATTTCAGAATTTTTTCTTCTTGCACCTAGGATCAAATATCAAATAAACCCCCCACCCCCCCATCTAAAAGAATTAGAGTTAATCCTTGATTTTTTGAAACAGTGTGTTATGTACAATGCACTGAAGCATCAATCATGCTGATATGATGAGAACAAGACATAAAAGGATGATGTTCTCTGAGATTTTCTTGAATCACAGTGCTCCTAACTTCACCACAACATGCTTCGTGTACAACACTATGAAAAATCAGTATCAGCTGTATCCAAGTAACTGATAAGTGTTAACCCATCTCTCTCGTCTTCTTTTTTTCCTCCTTTCTTTTCTTCATTTTCTTCCGTCCTCATCAAAGGCAATTTCTTGCTAGCCAGCTCTAATTTGTTATTAAAATCTTACCTTCTTTAGTAGATTATGATTGCTAGAAGCTAATGGTTTTTGATGTTTTTGGTTGTTTTCATGTAATATCAGTGTCATTTGAAATGAAAAATATTGAGACTGCTTTATAGTTATCTTGATTGCTCTAAATGGACAAATTGGCAGTGTTTTTCTTGTGCTAGCATAGATGTAAGGAAACAGATCCACAAATTCAAGAATTGTACTAATACAGTTGAAGATCTGATTATGCAGCTGACACATCTAGAGGGAATAATACTTCATTGCTGTTATTTCTGCTAGTGTTTTGCGTGTGGTAGAACTAAGAAGATTTTTTTATCCTTGTCAAGCAACCAAAACTACAAGTTCTGTTTAAAATTCTCTAATGCAGTTGATATGCTCCTGGAAATCTAATCAAAGCTACTTTACTGAGTATGGTTGGAAGACTTTTTAATCCAGAAAGGAAAAGGGATTCAGGTTAAGAGGCTGGGGGGAAACAGGTATTATCCATTATGCTGTGAATTTTCTTCCTAAAACTTCTTATTTTTCCTAATGCTATGTAGGACACAGCTGGCTCTCATGTATGTATTGGTCACAGTTATCAGTCTTTTTTAATAACAATACAGCACAAAGGATGACACACAACTGCTTTTCAGGACTGGTCTGCGTGTTGAAGACCTTAAAGTGTTCAGACTATACACCTCAGTTTCCTCCTAACTAAAAAGATTATTTCTCATGCTAAGTATATATATAATTTCTGTGACATTATACAAGTAATAGTATTCTTTTGTACTCGTACAACAATTATGGCAACAAAAGCCTTACTAAGCACAACCCTCTTCAGAGTGAATTTGCTGTAGCAAACAAAAGGGAACCAAAATAAAAGAGGATATTTATGTAATCAGTGTTAAGATATGATCAGATCTGTGCCTCTGTGTTTTTAGGCTTAGATTTGACACTTTCTTACGGAACAGTAGGATCACTTGTAATAACATCTTTGCCTAGCCATCTTTGTATTGATATGTACAGAACAGCATGTTGAAACTCCCCTCTAAGAAGATTCTTGAGGTCACGTAAAACAAACAAACAGACAGATTTTCCTTCCTTAAGCTTATCTTGTTGTGATCACGGAAGGTGGGGCATCCTTTTCCTGATTGATTATCCTTGTTGACTATTTAAATCAAAAGCCTGATATGTAAGTACAAGTGGACGTTTAAAAACGTGAGGGCTTTTTTTTTCCTTGTAAGCAAGGCGCTTTTGGCAAATTATCCTTTTACTGTATACGGTATTCATTTCCTTGGAAAATATATTGGGGTGAGGGATGGGGGGCAGGGAAAGAAAGAACCTTTTTTGTTAATCCTCTGCAGGAAACAACAACAATCAATCCCCCTTCGGCAGCTGTTTTGTTCTTCAAATATACTATCACTTTTTAAACTGATGGTGAAGGAAAGAATGCATTAATTTTCAACCAGATTGGGCTTCAGGAAAAAAGCAAGTTCTATTGCTGAAGAACAACATGGCATAATGTTGTTTTTCAAAACACTCCCAGATTTGTCTTTCTTTTTAATGTTCTTCACTTTGCTTCTTAGAAAAGGGGTTAAAATTAGTAGGCACATTTCATATTAGCGTATTTCATGCAATAAAGCATAAATTATTTAAAATAACACGACCTTTTATCTTGCACCTTTTGAAGGAAGCAAATTAAAAATGTAAATTGGGAGCTAATTAATATGCAAATGTATTCATTCGCAGTTAACAATTAGCAATTAAACCTGCAGTGTCTACAAAGAGCACGGACAAAATTAGTAACTTAATTTATCATTAAAAAATGAAAACGTACACAAAATTTTAATTGACTTTCAAAATATTTCCCCTGCTTTTTCCCTTTATTTTTAATACAAAAAATCATATTGAGCCTTAGATATACAGATGAAACTTGCTACCTAGAGCTTTCTGGCAAAGTTCATTACGAAAGACTGAGATGGATTCATGTTCGGAAAAGTTTGTTTTTTACACGAGACGAATTAAAGAGACTACTGATTTGTGTTAGTCACTCTGCAAAATGTAGGTATTTCAGGATGTATAAACACATACCCTTAGCATCCAGCTAGCTACGTAAGCTTATAGAAAGTGTGTGTGTGTATGTATTTATTAAACATGCAGAGCCAGTTTGAAGGTTTGTGCTTTGGTGTTTGATGCCTCAATAGAAAAACAGGAACACAGGAAATTAACAGACAATAAATAGCTGAAAAATCTAAATAAGATACTCCAGATAGATAGTCACGCATGTTTATATTTAATGCTTGGTTTATTCCCCTTTTACCAGTTTTTCATTCCTTTTACTTTTAGAGGAGTTAAAAAAGTGTGCTGCATATATTACTGCATTTTATGTCCATTTTCTCTGTTTTCTCGTAATTAGCGCTGCTCTTTCTGCAGATATGAGCCTGTATTTTTAAATATTCCCTTTCTAATGTCATGCAGTGTATTACAAACAAGATGCGGTTAGTTTTACAGAAATACTCACAAACATTTGTTTGTGGAAGAGCCACAAACTACGCTCACTCGCATTTTTGCCCTCTTCCATACGTTTTTCGCAAACGCTTTCTCACCAAAATTTTGTTTGAAAATGTTGCACAGAAATGAATATGGTGCTGTATCTCTAGAGACACACACATGGAAACGTTCAGCCCCAGCAGGTCGAAGTGCATAGATCTTTGTGTGGCCATTTTGGAAGTTCTTTGTGGCTGAGGACGTTATCCCACCGAGGGGCAGCAATGACAGCATATGGCCTAGGTGGCCGAGCACGCAGTGGAGCAGCGCGGCTTCAAAGCCAGGCACTGTTTGCCAGGACCTTGGTTCAGGGTCTCTGTGAAGTACAACTAGCACATAATCAAATCAGCAATTGTAATAACTAGTTTGCAAGCAAGTCAAGAGCTAAAATATGTACATACAAATTAATCATCATATCATTTTAAATATCAATCAAAACATAACTTTGAGTTTGTCAATCTGTATACGACAAAGGAGGTAAAATAGTCAAATAAATTAACTGGAAATGTGTAACTTTTCATTTCCTCTTAATCCCTACAAGGTCTGTGTTTGCTTCTTGTTTGCAACCATTTTTAAAAGTTACCTAAATAGCACCTGCTAAGTTCCATTTGCCATTATTCTCTTTCTGCTTTAATCGATTTAGAGTTAATATTTTTGATAAGCTGTCTCTTTTATCAACAAAGCTCTTTGGTAGTACCCTTCTTCTTGTTCTGTGATTTCTTTTTAAAATATTCAGATTACAGTGTTTGCACTTCTATTAGGAATATCCTTGTTTGCTGAAGCCAGATTTTGCTGCCAACGGGACACCTTTGTGCGCCAGTGCAAAGCTGAGAAAGAATTGTTGTTACTGGGATTTGGTCTGAGGCTGCTTGGTAACTTCCACCTCCAGAGCTGGGAAGTGGGGAAGGCAGCAAGTGGGAGAGCTTTTGCAAGAAATGCCTAGTAATAAGCATGATGAGAAATGCCCCTTTTCTTCCTGCCCCCCATCCTCTAAAATGCTGCTTATGCAAGGTAATAACAAACTGGTTAATTTGTTTCGATGGGCAAAGGGATGTCTAATTCCACGTAGACTTCAGCAGTTCAGTGTGCTGAATATTGTCACAGCTGACTTGAATTCTGAGATTGTTATTTTAACCCTTTACTTATTTCTGTGCTGGGATTTTGCACATTAGAAGGTAATCTAAGGGAAACAGTTGCATCTTGACTAATAATTTATACATATATATATATATGTGTGCCCATATATGTATTTGTGAAATAAGAGACTGTCTAGGACATATGTAGAACGACTTTTTAGAGAAGATCTGTTTAACTGATTCCAGTCCTCTCTCATTAAACTAAACAAAACAATGGGATTTGGATATCCAGAAAAATTATTTGTAATGACAAAATATTTCAAGAACAACTCTTTTCTAGCTAATTAAGATTAATTTAGATAATTACTGTTGGGTTTTTTTTTTAATTTGTAAAACAAATCTATGTAGATATCTAAGTTGGAATATTATTAAAATGAGAATCTGAAATTTAGGAATTAAATTAGATGCATTATACACACATGCAGGAATAGTTCAGGAATACAGCAATATTCCATGGCTATAGGCACGTCAGAGATACATATGTGCACACACCTACCTGTTCATCATAGCACATTCGAATTTCATGTGATTTCTATTGTCCTCTGAAATTCTTATATTTCTGTGCTAGAAAAAAATGAACAGAATGGCATTTGGCTCTCTTTTAAAAATATTTAAATACGCCAGTGAACCTCTCCTGGGTCTTTACTTTGCACCTTCTCTAACTGTTAAATTAACAGGGATTTTTTCAGCATGCACTTGTAGGATTTTAACACATTTCTCCACTGGAAAAGTTATTTCATGGAAATAAAATCGGAAGATAGCTGCACCTTTTTTATCTGGTGCTGTGTTTTAAAGAACTTAATAGCCTCTCAGTATTTTTAATGCCTGTGATATTACACAGCTAACAAACAATTTCAGAATTCAGTTACCACAATTAGGAATTTGAAGCAGGTGGCACAATAATGGGGCTTTTTCATTTCATTTATTAGAAGGGGGAGGAAAAAGCCCAGCAACGCAGAGCTTCATTTATTTTCATCAGCTCCACAGTAAGAGCATGGCAATTTGCAACACCAGAATCATTTCAAGTACAGCTTTGCATACATCATTCATTTCTTTAGTTTTAAAAGCTTCTTATCGTTCAACCAACATTTGAAAAGATAATTTCCTGTCTAAAGTCCAATCTGGTCTGAGCATCCTGCATGCTTTTTAACACTATGCTGGCTTTCTTGGTAAGCAGATGGAGCGTCGACACTACTGCTGCGTGACCCCCAGGTGAGTGTGACTTTGCCTCTGTGTGCCCGGGCGTGAAACACCCGCGAGCAAAGAGCTTTGCCTGGCAGCAGCTGATTTCCAGTT
Organism: Eurypyga helias; assembly: GCF_000690775.1. Lineage (NCBI taxonomy): Eukaryota > Metazoa > Chordata > Aves > Eurypygiformes > Eurypygidae > Eurypyga > Eurypyga helias. Next base: position 75,676 of record NW_010257310.1, read on the forward strand.
CAAAGTTTGCCTCGCGTTCCTGTTCGCTAGGAAGAGAGATGTAATTTAATTTCGCTCCAGTCCCAAGCAGACGCAGTACGCTCCCAGCAGCAGGATGAAGCATCCACGGAAGGCAGCAGTGGATTTCAGCCGCCCGGCTCCCGCAGGTGCAACGTGCGGGTGGGGTGCTGGCTCTCCGGCTGCCCCGCAGCCCTGCCGCGCGTGTGAGTTAGGTGACCCTTGTTTTGTGTGTGTGGGTGTGAGTGGTTTGAGCCTCGCTGAGAGGCACACTGCCTTCTCTAGGGACTGGGGCTCCTGCCGCCGGTGCCAGCAGATCCGGTTGCACTGTCAGCCCAGGAGTCACCTTGTTGGCATCTCTGCCAACACGATGATGTTATGCTGCTTTGAGAACAACAAAGCTTTGTTGTTCTTGTGCCAAAATAAACGTGTTTTGCACTGTGTGAACTTGCCTTGACTTCTGCATATATAGTGAGCAGTCTAGGCAATGATGAAGGAAAACACCAAGGAAATGTAGTACTAGTCTGGGGCCAGGAGACGTGTTTTACTGTCGCTCAGCAGGGTGCACAGGTTTAAGTAAAACAGAGCCCTTAAACTGGTCCCCGGTGCTGCTAGCAGTAGGCTTTGCACCCACAGGGTGTCTCATGATTCAGAAATCAATTCAACACTTCAACAGCAATTGCTGTCACAGAGCTTAAGTGAGCTGTCGCTGCCCACTGTCCATTCGGAAATGTGCAGCCCCTTCTATCCACTGGAAACTCCTCTTAGATACTTTCCTCTGACTCCCAACACGGCCAGCAGCTTCACTCGGAAGCGACATCTCTCGAGGCTTCAAAACACCCCTGTGCTGTACAGAGGGCTCTGTGATGCTGAACCAGCCTGTATTTGCTACCGGGCTAAGTGCCCAAGCAGAGGCAGAGGCAGCCCCCCACCACAGCAGAGGGAATCTGTCAAACATGATACCGTATTAAGTAATTAACAGGGTTGTAGGTCGGAGACTATTGCCTATGCCCCATGGCTTAGTAGTTGTCTGTTTGCAAGATTCCTAGTAAGACAGCCACGTTCCTTGCCTCAGCAAGTCGACAGTGTCTGTGGAAAATGTGCTGGTTTTGGCTGAGACAGTTTTCTTCAGGTGGGGAGTGGCTGTGTCGTGCTCAGCTGCTGACTGGGGTTAAACCACCACAGAAAGACAGAAACACAACAAGCACTGACAATCTGCTTGGGAAGAGGATCATACTGGACATTACCAACCAGAGGAGATGCAGCTTTTCAGGTGACCGCTACTGTTGTGATTGCGCAAGCAGCTGCACACAGACTGGACGCCTTCCCAGTAAGATTTTGTCCAAACACGTACAGCTCCATGTACAAGTTTTGCAATTCTTTGTATGCATGTGTACTTGCCATTAAACATTACCGAAAAGATTCTTCTTTTGCCCAGGAACCAGGTAGGGAATATTGGTGATAATTTGAAAAGAAAAAAGCATATAATTCTTATCTCAGCCATTGCAAGCCCTCTCCTGCAGAGACACAGGAGGGCAACTCCTCTGCACAGTTGTAGCCTTCAGGGCTGCTTGTACCCGCAGCCCCAGTACAGCTCCAGCAGCCTTTGCAGTAGGAGGGTACCTCAGCCTCAGTCTCAGATTCTGCAGCCCCATGGACAGTTGACCACCCTTGAATCTCCTCCATGCAGCCACCCCTCCCACTGATGTTACTGGTATCTGCTCTTCGACATGAGCAGATGCTCAATAACCTTTTGCAAAATTGTCCTTTTTCTGTGCTGGAGGGAACATGAAACCCCTTGATGTTTCACTTCAGATTGACACAGTCCATAGCTAAGATCACCCCAGCATACCACATGCAATTTCAGTGCAGCACTGTGGGTAATGGTTGGCTTACCCGAAAATGCGAAGTGCAGCTATGAAGCTTGAAAACCGGATCAGTCCATTTACACTAAGGTATTCCTGAATACCATATATGCTGAATAGCCTGAATGAATGGAATTAACATAAAGAGGGAAAACCACACTGCTCTCTGTCTTGGTAAAATGTTTCACTCTGTGTACACTCCTCACAAAGGGGTAAGTAGGCAGCCTCGAGTGGGGAGAGATACTGTAGAGGGTGAAGAAAAACTGTGCAGTGAGTGGGGCACTAGCACCAAAGGAATAGACACTACAGACTCGAGCCCCAGCCTGAAGGAGGACCCCAGGCCTCATTTCATTCCCCATGTATAAAATGGAGATGATTTTATCAGTCAATGATAAGATTTCTGAGTATTATTGAAATGGGGTATGTGTCTATGATGAATGGACAGATGGTTTGCAGTCTCATCCTGCCCACCTGCTGCAGAACACAGCTAAGCCTACTACAACTGTGCTGAATTATTTGTGTAGTATAGAAACTGCTGGGCCAATGAACACCCTGTGAAAAATGCACTGGTACCAGTAATGAAGGTAGCTCACACATTTGCACATCAGCTCATATTTCCAAGTAGCTAACGTTTACTTCAAAAAGCTGTAGCTATGTTTATGTTTTGGCACAAAAAAACTTAAAACCCTGATGTGCTCTATGCCACGGGTCTCCTCCAAACCCTGTTGCCTTGATAAGAAAAAACAGACATCAGGACTGTGCATTGTGACATGGAGTACACCTGCTCCATCATCTGGACACTGAATTGACTTGCTGCATTTACTTTAGAAAGGGAAACATCGATTAGAGCTTAGTTGGTCCCCAGAACAGAACTATTGGCTTTTCTTTGGCACTTTTCATTCTTTATGATACCCTAAATTAGGTATTTCTACCTGGAGTCTGGAACGATCTGTCTGACAACACTACATCAGTAGGGAGTCTCATGAAGTCTACAATGGTTCTTCCTGACTTACACATTTACAGTGTTGTATACAGTGCTTATAGTGGTTCCCTAGATAACCTACACAGCTTGCTTAGGCAAAGTTTGCTGCTTAAAATTAGCTTTTGAACATAAATGTTTTCCCTAAAATTACTCATCACTGTGTTTTATCAGGGAATTGCTCCTTTTTGTTATTCTAAAATTCAGTTTACATTTCATTTTTAGAAAAAAAAAAAAAGAAGTCTTGGGAAGACTGGCCTTTACCTCATTTGAATAACAGCTTTTCAGAACAAATAAGCCTACATGTGTTTTGGGTAAAGCCAGTTGTGCTGTGATACTCCCTTATATGAATGGGTAGGCAAGCAACACTTGGCATTAAGGGTGGACAAACTATTCTGTAACCACAGCTTTATCTTCTTTTAGACAAATTTTATTAGAATGATGGAAAACTTCATTGCTTTTGTGATCAATGAAGCCTTTCCTTATTAACCAGGGATACCAGAGACTTTCAGCCCTGTCCTTTGCAAAGTTAGTACAAAACATTGTTGCTTCATCCATACTTTGTATAAAGCCTTCCTATTGCTTCCAGCGCATCAGTGATGAGCTAAATATTCATATTAACATTGGTTACTTTTGTTAGATGCTTTGGTGGGTTGCTGGAATTAGGAATGTAATTTCTGGCTATTCTTCTGTTGTTATTTATGATATCGTAAATTAGCTATTTATACCCTGATTCTGCAAGGATCTGCAATGATTCCCTCAAAATTTAGGAAAAGGAATGTTGTTACAGCCTCAAATTTATCAGTGAAAGTTGGTGCATGTGGATGCTATACAAAGGGGCTGATTTTATTTAGACATTCAGAAATTGATATCTAATTAAGTTTTTAAATGAAATGTTAAAACCAGTGGGTGACAGACTGTCTGTAGGCGTGTCCGCTGAGGTGCTCCCTATGTTCTTTGATAATGATCTTTCTTTTTTGCCCATGCTAAGCCAAGCTCTACCCTCTACCGTTATAGCACCATTATTCAGCATTTAATTTGCTCACTATCTTTTAAAACAAACAAACAAAAAAATCCACTCACACTATACTTAATTACTGGCTTTGTATAGATATTTCATCTCTTCCTATTACAAATACTAAAGTATTGTTTTGCAGTGCTAAGACTCTAGCATTGGCAGAAGTGAAGTGATCTGGGATAAGTTAACTCAAACTATTATGATGAGAATTTGCAGGGGATCAAAGACTGAGATCTGACTTTGACCACTGTATGTAGAAAATCGTGTGTGTGCAAATAGTTAAGGGTAGATGCAGAGTCTAAACACTGAACTTGAAATTTTGACTTTTTGGAATTTTTCACTGTTCTTTTTTTCCCCCCACCCCTCTTCACTATGAAATCAATGTCATGAGACCACTTCTGTCTGACCTTAAATGGCTGGAAATGTTCATGGCCTTCAGTTTTGTTTGCAATAATTACTAAGCAGATATTTTCTTTCTTTTTCTTTGCAGCTGCTAATCTGTTTCTCATGTAATGAAAGGGACTGGAGAAAGGTATTAACAAGTACATGTAGTAGGTTTTTTCAGCCTGTGCCACTGGATGGCTCAATGTGTCATAAAAGAAATCTGTGTTAGCAGTATAAAGTAAATTCAGTTTGTGAAGAAATTGTTCCTCAAGGAGGATCTGAACACACTCTGCTGTAGGTACGAAGATCAGAGTGGCCACGATGGTCATGTTATTGAGAACCATGAAGTTTTCTCTGGCTACAGTTCTGTAACACCGCTTTCAAAGACTCCTGCAAAAGATGGAAATAAATGCTCTGTGGAGAGCAGAAATGGCTTTGGGCAGCAGAGTTTGAGTATTTGTACTGAGCAATCAAGGATAATAGGGAAACGCTAACTTGGTCGTTGCCAACTCAAAGTTTACCTGCTTATTGACTGGTTAAGAAACAGTTACATGTTGTGGCTACTCCTTACCATTGGCTTAACCAGATAAGGACCAAGGTAGCTGTATGCTGGAGCACGTCTCTGTGTGAAATTAGACCAGAAAGTAGGTGGCTGCTTCAGAATAGTTCCCTGCTTAGACAAGATCTAGTCCGTCGCTGCTATTCAGTCTGCAGTGATGATACCAAAGCTGATAGGGCTGTTGTCTGTACTCTTTTATCAGTAGGAATTGCACTGAAACAACCAAACCATTCACAGTTGCTTATGTTGGCAACCACTGGTTTCTTACCAAGTCTTGACAGTAGTTTAAATCCAGCCTATGATTAGAAAGGAAAACTCTTCATGTTCCAGGTTCCTGAGTTGTCCAGTCCTGTGGCTTTGAATAGTAATGGTGACAGTAGAAAGCAACCAAGCTTCACCCCCTCCTGTCCTCCCCTATGGACCTTGAAAAATATGATGCAGCTTGATAATAGTGTGACGCTTTAAAATGTAGTTATGTGTACCCATCCCGAAGTTTCTACCTGCTCACTGAATGGTGATGTATCAAATCATCTGCATTGTAAATATGCTTTTGGAGTTGCTCTGTTTTGTGTTGATTACTGTGTTGGATTCTGAGTCATAAAGGTTATAAAAGATATAATAGACTGTTTTCTGCCACAGAGGTGGCATAGATCAGCATGACTGAGTCACTGCTCTCAAAAGAGGCGGGACTGAAATTTTATACAGGCAAGTCAGGCCTGAAGTGCATTGGCAGAGCTGCACGGTAGCAGGCAAAAAGGTGCTCTTCAATATATACCTGATTTTACTTGTACAATTAATTTTTTTTTCAGATTATAACCTTCTAAAGTACATAATGGGTGCAAACGTCCCAGGATCATTTAAAGCAGTGAAAAGGGCGCAAGTAAAATTCTGAACCATTGCAAATGGTCAACTTGGCAGGTGCCAAGCGTAGCATGTGTGGCCATGCTAAACAAACTTGGCTGGGAACTTCAGCTTGGCAAGCATCTTCTACCTGCTGCCTTGTCTGCTTCAGTTTCCCTCCTTCCTCAGCTGGAAAATGCTTGCTTATTGGAGTAGTGGAAGACCTTTGGAACACATATGCCTTCTTTTTCCTCCTCCTCCTTCCCCTGCTTGTCCTTTTCTTTTCTAATCAGTGCTGATTTGAAAAGGTTTTCCTGTTGGCCAGGTCTTCCCTCCTGCAACTCCAGCTCGGTTCTCCTTGCCCTGTTTCTGGGCCCTCCACCCTCTTTCTGCTTTACCTACTTCCCAGCAACTTTTGTGCCCAGAAACACCAGGTGCAATTCTTTTCTCCCTGCCACCAGACCAAACCCCTCAGCTGCCCACTTCTACCTGCTGTCATCTCTATCACTCATCTGTTAAATCCCCAGGCTTCCTTTATTCCTAGGCAAATGTCCCTTCTGGTTCTTTCTTGGAATGTGTTCTATGGGTTTTGTGAGTGCTTCTGTCTGCGTATTTTTCATGATGGTTTTGATTTTGTTATTGTTGTTGTTATTTCCTCTCTTGGTGTACTGTAGGAAGCAAGACTATTTTAATGTTCTAACTATTGTGTTTATTAGTATCATGAAGGATTTTGCAGATTATTGTTGATGTGAGATAGAAATTCACAATGAATCCAAGGTGAATTAATTGTTCCCAACTTCTGCCTTGTTTAAAAGATCGGGTACAAATGTTGTTCAATGTATCCCTGGGAAGGGACACACCTACACATACATACTTCTTCTTTCCAGGCACTTTTATCATTCTTGGATAATACAATAGATTTAACATTCCAACAGAAGCTCTGGCAATCTAGAGATGTGACAAACAGCATTTGCAGGAAAAGGTTATGTATCTTATTTGATCAGTTGCATACAGAAATGACAAACTTCTGTGCATCTGAATTCATCTTTCGATTCTTTTTATAAGAGGAGATTTCCTTGCACCTTGTTCTGAGCATTCCCAAATGTAGCCTTTCCCGCTTGCATACAACACATAAAGTGGTCACTAAACGATTGCATTTTGAGCTTAATACACACCAGCACAACGTTATCAGTCCTGAAGAAAAGTGTATCTTTAGCTGATTATATAGGATATATTTTTATTTTAGGTGGTTGGGGTTTTTTTTGCTTTCTGGAACAGGTGTGTTTGTTTTTTGGAGCCTGGGGTGTGTGTGCTCGTCCTCTGTGCTGAGTACCATGCCAGGGTGCCTTGACTAAGAATTAGAGACAAAGTAGCACCTATGTTGAATAAGCATGCAGTGATCAATGACCGCAGGGAAGGAGCTTTTCACCCCAGAACAAATGCTTGCAGAACAGTCTATACGAGCAGGAGAGAGGGATGGTGTGTGCACTTTGAGCCAGTTCAGCACTCAGCATGCAGGGACTGATGATTTCATGCCTGAGCCAGGCAGATCCGTCCCTCTGCATAGAAGGCTGTCTCGTGCACAAACAATATAAATCCAAGTGCACAGCACACACTTAAGAAACCTTTTCTACTGTAAATAAAAAACTCAATAAAAAGTTTTAAGCACCTGATGAGGCAATGTAATCCTTTTAAAAGTAGCTGTATCCTCTTGAGTTTTCTGAACTAGAAATGCAGGCAAAGCAGGCTCTATTTTGGGGCTTTGCAGATAAATTATGTATTAAAAATATGCTATTACTTTAATGATCATTCTCAAAAGACTCTTTGAAAATGAAGGAAAAGCAAAGTTTACACTGGTCAAGGAGATGGGACACAATTCTAAGAAATATTCAAGAATAAGTTATACAAAATTCATGAAACTGGAAGATTTACTTTTACCCATCAATTTTGGCCCAGCTCTGTTATTTTCATCAGGAGAGATGGAATACTTTGTACTTACAGGCTTTCTAGCAGTCAATATTCTATTGACTGTATTGTAGCCAATGTAGCCAGTGTTGTGATGAGATACTGTAGTTTTCACAAGCTTTCATTAGGTTTGTTGTGAAATGCCATATTCTCATATTAGTCATCCTCCCTGCTTTATATATTAGAAGATGCATTTCAAACTCTTCTAAAAGTACATTATTATTCAGCTGTTCACCAAAATAGACCAATATACATTATAATATGTTTGCGAGGTGGCAGCCTTACAATTCAAAAATTTCAAACTTACATTCTGTCTGAGATAGCTATAAAATTGTTTCAAATGGCTGTGCTTACTTCTTGGAGCAAGTAGTTCTAAATGAAAAGGTTGATGGCTGCAATTTGATTATTAGCAAGTAAAAGAACACAAATAGAAATATTGCAGTCAGTACGTTGATATTCCACGGAGAATGAAAAATGTTTAGTGGACAGTTTAGAATATTGTCAGGATATGGTGTCATAAAAACTGCTGAACTCACTTCTTTATTTATATTTTTGAGGTGGGTTTAATACCATTTAAATATCTTCAAAGTCATGTATTTGCTGAAAAAAATTAGCTGTTTCAACAATAGATAGTAAACATTTTCCTCCTAACATGTTTCAGCTGAATATCAGCTATAGGCAACAAGGAAAGGACAAAGCTTGGCATCTCCTGCCAAAAACCAGCCAGTCTGCAGGGAATTCAGAACTCATCGCCTCCACCAGGAGATATGAAAGGTCTTTTTTCAGATGTGTGGATGGAGACTGGTTCAAGTCTGTGAAGGGTAAGCAGGAGGTGGTGGCATGAAAGGAAAAGGAAGAAATGTAACCTCTTCCCCAAGAACAAATCATAAACCAGAGCCCATCAGATTCTATACATCTTCTCTCTGTGCCCTGCTAAGTTCACTGTGGCAGAGGACAAAGCTGATTAATCTTGTTTCCTTAGTTGGTAGTACTACATTAATTAATTCAATGTTTTCAACAGATGACTGCACAAAAATATGGCAACTCAACTAGAAAAAATAGATCTTACAAACAGAGGTCTTAGGAGCTGAGATAATACTCAAGTAAAACAGTAGTTCTCTGAATAACACGGCCAGTACGAGCGATAGGGGAAATAAGCAAATGAGACCCTCAGGACAGAATGAAGATGGAGAGAAGGAGCACAGTCACAGTGTGTCTCCTCAGGTCGAGGGTGGAAAAGTGCTGGGATTGTCCGTGAAGCTACATGTGTGTTTCTGTAACTTCTTAGAAGCCTTGCAGATATCTCCAGTGAAAAATGTTTGCAGTTTTCCTCACCTGCCATTAGAAAGGAAATAATTAATTATTAATTTGGTATGGGATAAGATAGCAAAGAGACAAGAGATTTTCTTAAATTATCCAAACAGATTTAGATCAAGTTATTATAGTGGAATACCTGCCTAGAAATATCCAAACAAGTGTCTTTTAAAGCAAAGAGCACTGTTCACACGCCTGAATTAATGATACTGCACACTGAAAATGCAGCACTGTTGGTGGTATTGCAAACATCCCATCTTCACCTGCCTCCTCGTAGCGAGGAGGACACTCTCCTACCTCCTGTCCATTCATCCTGAGCCTGTGCTGCTGCCAGCATGTATGACAACTATTGCCAATTGTGACAGTTGTTTTTGTGAAGGGGGACATCTGTCTACATAAAATCAAGTTGGGGTCTGCAAACTCATCCTCAGAGGCCATGAAATAGTCATCAGATAGTAAAAATTACCTTCTTAGTTAAAAGACAAAGTAGGGCCCCAAAAATGAGAAACTCTGACCGACTAACACTGACCTGAGCCAGTTGAAGTTTGCATTATATGTGTTTGGGGAGCCCCTGTAATTGGTGACAGATGGGCCTCCCTCTAAAGAACCTTTCACCTCTACAAGCATCTCAAATGTTTTGCAGTGTTAACGTAAAAAGTACGCTTCCCAGCATACAACAAAAAGCAGAAACATGAACTTTTAAAAAAGATACCAGGATGTGCTTTAGATGTCTCAACATGAGCTGTTTGCAAATGCTAATCAAATGGCCCACTAGTTTTGTGGCTTTCCATAGATGGAAGTGTCTCAGAGGAGTTTCAACATGAGCCCAATTCTCTCCTTGGCATCCCATTTCTCCGCTGATTGTTTCTCTAAATCTTTTGCTGTAAGCCTAAAAGCAAAAAAGTCCTCCATACAGTTAGTTCCAATTAAGCAAATTAAAGCTATAGATTTTTAAACAAAAATAAAAATGACATGGACGACATTTAAGCATTTAAAGCGTGACAAGAATGACTCTATTATTCAGCAAATGGGCAGGCAGTTATATTAACTCGACATTCTACCTGATGCAACATATTTACAGGGTAGATGCATTAGTAGTTCAGTGTTTCTTTAATTTTTGCACAGAAGCATCAATTTTTTTTGTCAGATCACATTTTGTAACACAGTATCAATCTTGCCATATCCATGTTCTAGATGGGCTGTAGGGATTCTGCTGTAATTATGTCAAAAAATGAAATATTTCAAAATCTGATTGACAGCTTGATTACAATAATCCATGTGATTAAATTCAGGGTGTGCTGGTGTAACGAAGGAGGGAATGTCAGTGGTAATTAAGTGTATTTTTGTTAAATTTTGTTGAGCATTTCTTGCTCTGAGGTTGGAGTATATTGAAATCAATGAGACACCTAGTGGTAGCATTTTTTTTTTTTGTTTCTTAGTGCCATTTGGGACTTGAAGGAAACCGGTTCTTATGCAAATCATGTATTTTGTTACATGTCATGTAAATTTTATGTAGATTAGCATCGGCACGAACACCAAAACTATGTGGTGGAGCAGCATGACGGGAAGGATTCCGTGCTATGCTCGAGTACAAAGGAGCAGCAGTAATTTTTGTTCTCCAAACAGCTAATTCTGGATAATAAAGCTTGCCAGAAGACAGAAAAGTGTGGATTATAATGAAATGCAATGGTTTCTTTTTTATTTTCATTGTATGCTGTCTTCTCCTGAGGAAACAGTCAATGACTTCTGCCCCTTCTACTTCCTCAAAGAAAGTTTGTATGAGACATTCCACCAAATATCTATTTATATGAACAAGGATTAACTTTTGATATGAAAAAGGATGCAATGTGTGCTGCTTTCATTAGTTTGTCTCTTCTGTGAATAATAAGCTGCTTGGATAAATACTGGTGTGTCCAATCTTACCAATAAAAGAGATCTTAGGTATTTTAGGGTGTTGCTTGGATATAAAAAAAAAATGTTACCTAGACGATAAATTTTTAGTGCGCTCTCTCTGTCGTTCTATTCTTCCTCCCAGCATTAGTCAAACCGCTGGATAAAAGCAGCGATAGGAATCTGTTATTTCCTAGACTCAAATAATTCAAGGTGCTTTGTCACACAATATAGTAGACTCAAAACTGTGTTCCTTCCCTGGTCTGCCAATATCTGCTAACCTTGATATTCTGCCTGCCCATCTCTTCCACAGGTTTTACCGTCCTCTCAAATGTCCCCCTTACAACTGGCCATTCCAGGCCGATACTCTTCCCCTGACACAGACTTTATTCCCTTTTAAAAGCCTGTAACTGCTGACTTGTCAAAAAACAGGATACATGTATTTGTTCTATTTTTGGGAGTGAGGGGACAGGGTAAAATTAACTAACAGAAAGCTTTGGAATTCATTTGGTATTTACTGACTGTTCTCTTTCAAAAAATGTTATGTTTTCCTCTGTGTCTGGGTAACACTCAGTAAACTTTGCTTGCTAGTAAGACATAGATGGTAAAAATACATAAATAAAATGCAGTGTAATATAATAAAGTGAAATGTAAATATATAAAGCTGACATCCTCATTTATTTTCTGCGAAAGGAAATCCCAAAGAGATTGCTAGAGAAAGTAACAAATACATGGTGATTCTTTATTTTTCCCACCACATAAATACAGTTTCAAGAAGTGGGAGGAAAGATGCTTTTTGCTATTTACAAGCAACAGAGTTAATGCTGCATTGTTTAAAAATCCACTGTGGAAAACCTAGAACAGCCTGGTGAGCTTGGAAGCTATGGTGAGGTGTTTTAGCAGTGGGAAATACAGAACTGTAGGTAGGGAGTAACTATACAAGGTCTTGCAAAGCATCGAGCTCTGCCTGTTTGTATCAAAAGGGGGCTTAAATATATAACCTCATTCTTCCTTACATTTTGATAGAGCCTAATGACCTTAAGAAATCACTATTTGATCAGTAAGTCTATTGCTAAGCATAAGGTCACTTCATTCAAGAGATCTGTATCTTCTGAGCTACAAATAATAGTAAATAACTTCATAGATTCCTGGTTTCTTACTTAAATAGCGTGTAGATATTTAGCAAAGGAGTGTTTGGAGGTATGCTAATGACCACAAGAAAATTTCAAACCTCCATAATGTGCTTTAATCACCAGCTGGAGATCAAAAGCCACCATGTGATTTTATACAGCATGGGCAGCTTCCAGAACTGCCGTACATGGAAAGAGATCAATGGTAAAATTGGTAGATACAGCAAAGCTTTTGCAATAAAAGCGTTTTATGTATCTTGTTCAAAGCATTTAAGTGCCTTTTAGATCACTGATTGAACCATAGACATTATAAAGTGGAACCTTTTAATACCAAAATAAATTTGCAGAGTAAAATTCCATTATAGGAAAAGCATTGCACTGCAACAGGACAGATAATAATTCTTTCACATGTAATGGGATGTATGAAATGTTTGATGATAAACAGAAGTTCTTTGTACTGTTAGTTAGACTCCATGTGCCATTGTTCGTGTGCATGTGAATGTATTGACAGCATAGGCTATACAGTGCTCCCCACACACAATGTGTGTATACCTATACATATAGCTTCTCACTCAGATGGGTGAAGACACTTCAGATCCAAGACACTCCAGTCATTTATTTTTAAGTCGAAAATACTGCTCATGCATATGAGTTTGGACCTTAACCAAAGAAAACATACAAACCCTTTAGAAACTCATGAAAGTCCATTAATTTGGATTAATTTAATGCACTTCAAATGAATCCCAGTATTAGAAGCTTCAAATTATTTAAAATAATTCCCTTTAACAGCTTAAAATCATGTCTGTTAGCATCACAAAACTTCCAGAAAAAGTGAAACTTCTTTGTATCTGACTCTCTAGCTTTTCTTCCACAGCATTGTCATGAATTCTTCTAATACTCCATCCCCCTTCTGTTAAATTATTGGGTACTCTGTAGGAGCTGAACCTCTTCTTCCCCATATTCTGTTACTTCATCTAACTATTTAACTGCTTAACGGGGAATGAATACAGAAGATATTTTCAAAGAGCTGCAAGATTTACAAAGACTCCTTAATATAGAAAAAGGAACAAAGAAATCCAGGTCTTGCTTTGACATTTATTACAAATTTCCTTCATCACTCCAAGCTAAACAAACTTCACTCAGCGTGTGTGTCTGACTCTTCATTTGTAAAAAGGGGTAAATATTTATTTGCTGAAGTGATTTTTTTATTAAGCACTTTAAGAACTTTATCCTATTATGAAACAACACTGCACCTTCCTTTGGTGAGGAGAATTTAGGTGACAGCCTTATCTCATGTGTAATTTTCTAGACTTTATTGAGAAAAAAGTTGTCTCATCAAATGGATTGAATATTCAAAATAACAGTTGATTCTCTCTGGTTTCCTATTTATTGCATTCTAAAGGAATTAATAAATAAAAATTAAAATTCTTTTCTAATAAAATTAAAAAAAAATAAAATTAGTGTCACTTGTAAAGATACCTGGAAGATCTTAAACATGTGGCAAAAGCAATTTTGTTCCTAGGTATCTTTTAACAGCACTCAGAGACAGTAGGATGTTGTACTGGTCTCCTAAAGAAGCACAAGCTCTGAGGTTACCATCTTAGGATGTATATTAAAGGATGAATAGGCAACTCCGGAGCGCTATACTGCTATTCTTGGAGAACAGTGATTACCCTTTGAAAGTTTATTAAGAGTACATTAGTGGAAAAAACCCACAGCCTTCATTTAATTTATACACATCTTTCCACTGAGGAAAATAGTGTGAATTGTGAATAAGAGGAAGAAAAAGACAGAAAGTTTGCAGTAACCACATTTTTTTCCCTAGGGACAGTATACTCACCCTGCAGCATAACACACTGATATGATGGGAAGCATAATTCTTTGTAGGTAGACTGGGTGAATGGTAACACAAGGGTACTGAGTCAGGAACTGCTTCTTGGAACGTGATCATACCACTGTTCCTTCTCAAACCATTTATGGCCTCTGCCCAACAGGTTGTTAGCAAAACTTTTTTTGGTCTTCTTCAAGAGGACTGTAATTTGAAGTGAATACATTTTTAAGAACAGTAATCTCTACTCCTGTCTGTGGTCCTCGAATCCCAGTTAGGACAGCCAAGTGCAGAGCATATGTACTTTTTTATCAAGCATTTGTGGTGGCACAGTCTCTCATTAATTTTGGAACTGCTTGTTGATTTTTGTAAATTATTATTTTTTAATTTTTGCTTTGGCAAGGTGTTTGTGAAATGTGTAAGGATTTTTCTTATACTACAAAGTCAAACAATAAAAAAGACTGTAGGCAGGAAATACATGCTGAAGTCCTGACCCATATAATTCTATAATTTTTGGTAGAGTGGACATGTAAAGAACATAATGCAAAAATACCAATGCGTCATTTAAATCCAAACTTTTAAAATGCACAGTTATTTGATCTTTTTATAATGATATAAACAACAATCTTGTGAGGTTTTATGGTTCTAATTTTCAAGGACAAAACTAAAGGGAAACGTATTACTTCTACGTTTCTAGATTGCTGCTTGATTACTTGCATCTGCAGGTGGAAAAGCATGTGTGCATCTTTTGCTCCAATATTCCCTTCTGATATCTTGCAGATCTTTAGTCCATGAATTACAGCATGAAAAACACTATGCTGAAGCAGAAATGAGCCTAACTGAAGTATAATGCCCTATCTCACGGACATTTGGCATATGGCATTCTCTTATTTGGTGTTTTTACTGGAAACTTCACATTCCTGCGTTGCATTCTACACAGGTTTGTGAGAAAGCACTGAACACACTTAAGATATGTGGGCTACATTTCTGGCCTTGCCTAATAATTCCTGAAGACCTCAAGCATATATTTTAATCAATCTATGCCTCGGTTTTATTACTGTAGAATGAAATTGTGAGGCTAAATCATTTGGAACATTTCACTTTTTTTTTTTTTTTAACTAGGAGGATTCAAATGTTCTTTGTGCTATTTTGAGTCTTTTGAGGAACATTCTTAATATTCTCCTAGTAATGAGGATGTAACTTGCATGTCTTCTGGAATTGATGAGTACATGTATCTCTTCCAAAAGAACAGACGTTTGTGAAATGGCTATTCTCCATTTGCTCTGGAGATTCACCAGTCTTCTGAAAATTTTCAAGGTCAATCTAGGTTATTTTATGAGATGCATGTAACTGCTTATATTCTACAGTGCAGTATATATTGGATATTTACTACTATTTAAAAGTAGCATTTGAACCCTTCTTAACAGCTCTATCTCTAGTGCACACATACATTGGATTGCCCATTTCATTTAAGATTAGAGAACTTTTAAGGGAAAGATATAAAGTCCTTTCTCTGGAGATGAATCAAACATAAGTATCAAATCTAAAATAATTCTTCAGCATATTTGAAGTCGTAGTCAGCACATGCCAGGAATGCTCTTACACTGAAGGATGATAATGAGAAACCCATCCTACGCTTTTGATTGTTTGGTCAATACTTGCTTTTCTGAGATCTAGCCAAACAATTGACAGTATATAGGGAATATCTGAGCAAAGTTCTGGCCACTTTGGATTTGGTTAATACTTGAAGAAACACCAGCTGTAGCAGTATTAAAGCAAATGCATCCAGACAGGCTAAACAAAAATCCTAGTCCTTTAGTGTATGGAAACATAATATATGAATGTGTCTGCTCTGATGCTTTATAGGCAGAATCTTATGTTTTTGTTAATCAGAAGTAGGGTGGGTATATTGAAACTGTACCTTTTGCTTAAAACAGAACAGATTATTCTGGAAAAATCAGAGGCAGAATGAGGTCTGGGTTTCTGTCTTCATGCAAAAAATAATATTTTTTGAACAAACTTTTAGATGGGATAGCAAAATTTATTTAAGATCTTTATGGCTTCATTGTTAAGACTTTTCAGAGTGACAGCCTGAAGATCAGCTTTTCACTAAAGGAATGAATGGAATATCTATTCAATTTTTCATTTTATTTTCCATATCAGCATCTTAAAATGTTTTGATGATCCCAGTAATTTGATATTAAAGACAATGGTGAAATGCTATCACATGTGGTAGTGAGCTCCACTTCTTTCAAATGATCTTTTGGTCTTTCCTACAAGCAGTAATACCCTAGAATATTACAACCAGTTCACATTCTTGAACATCTGTCAGAGTACCTAGGATTTCTAGTATACATATCTATTATTCCTAATGTAGCCCAAATTTTCAAGGAAATCTTCTGTATAAGTACTGTCATAATGAACATACTGTGGAATGATAGTTCTTTGTTGTACGCTATTTAGTACCTCTAGAACTGCATGTGAACATGATGACTATTAAAACACAACGCTCTTTTAAAACCCCCAGCAAATTAACGACACAGAAACACTGCCCCTTTATTTTCCTGCCTCACCCCCTAAATCCCGTTTTGGCATGTCTTTAATCTTCCATGCCTGCCTTCCACTTCACAGTTCGGCAGAAGCATGTGTGGGTATGCATGCATTGGTACCTGACAACAAAAGGAGACGTAGTGCTATGGGATAACAAATGGATCAGACCTGCTAGGTGAACCAACGCTGTACGATTTGAGTTGGACCTGAAGGAAAGGAGTTTGGGATGAGGAGGAAAGAGAAGCGGAGGAAAGAGACAGAATCCATGCTGACTCTTGAAAAGCATGGCTGATATTGCAAAAAGTTCTTGTGCACTCAGA
The DNA here is from genome assembly GCF_000690775.1 of Eurypyga helias. Lineage (NCBI taxonomy): Eukaryota > Metazoa > Chordata > Aves > Eurypygiformes > Eurypygidae > Eurypyga > Eurypyga helias. Next base: position 92,315 of record NW_010257310.1, read on the forward strand.
GACCTGTTAAAAAAAATGGACTAAATAAACAAAAGCTTTGTCAAAGCATACATTAAAAGCTTCTTTGGAGTAGGGGGCAGCTCTACTGCACAACTGTGCGAGACCGTAGCAGGTAAAATCAGAAAGGGTCTGACAAGTAAGTAGGAAAGTCGGCATCAGCCAGACAAAAGCCTCTGCAAACTTATTTTGGTTTAAAACGTAGAGATTTCGTACAGCTCCCCTGTAAAAGCCCTCAGCTTTTCCCCATGGCGGGCGCGGTGCCTGCTGGGAAGTGGACGTCGTCACGGACTGCACTTCCCAGCAGGC
>NW_010257311.1:0-3560 GCF_000690775.1 Eurypyga helias
TTTTGTATTCATAGAAACTTCGGTATCTTTTGCATGCTGTGACAAGTATTGCACAGTTTGACAGTGCTCTGTGTCTGTGAATTATGTCTTCATTGGTTTTGCACCTGCCTCCTGCTAGTTTCATTTGACACCCCTCAATGCCAATATTGGAAAAGATAATGAACAACCATTCCCTGGTTACCTTGTCCTGGTCACTCAGTAACTTTTATTGCATCTTCATCACTGCTTCTTCCCCTTCCCCTCCCTCCCTCCCCCCCCCCCCCCATCTCCTTCCCGTGCACGAGAGTTCTGATGTGTGATTATGGCTGTTAATACAGAGTTTATTAGAGGTAAACAGACACAGCACAGAAAAGATGATCCTGGCTGTGCAGATCAATGCCACTGTCTTGGATCTCCCCTTTCCTACTCACTGGCTAGTTTAGCATGAAGTTTATTAATTGTTTGTACACTTGATCTCTGTCTCCCCATCCCTGGCATCCCAAAGAAAGTTTTGTGCAATCCCCAAACTTTCATCCTCAAATTCTCTGTAGGACCTATTTTCTCTATAGAACAAGGAGTCCTGTAGCCCTTTAGGCAATGAATTCCTTCAGCTGGCATTCCCAAGAGTGTTTTTCATAATGACTCGTCCTGGTGGGTTTCACACCAGGGACTGATCCTTCTCCTTGATGGCTACACCTTGTGTGTAGCCCATTCTCTCTGGTCCATTTTCAGTAGGTTACCAGGGTCCCTTTGCCTCTCGTGTTTCTTTGATCATCTCTTGTGTTTAATTAAATTTCTGATTAGCCAAATAACCTAACAGAGCTCATGATACACAGTATGGACATTGAGCAGAAGAGGGTACTTGCCCCCAGCATAATTTTCTTTCTCTGTAGCTCAGCAATGTAGATGTCATGTTCATACATCGTTCTTCAAAAGCTTTGACATCTGAAAAAGGAAGGTTGGATAGAAGAACTGGAATGAATTACTTTGCTATTTAGGGAACTGGGGGGGTTAGATTTGATACTAGTGTGCACAATATGCAAAACAGCCAAGTGTTACCTGGGATTTTCTTTTGAAAGGGCAGAGAATGAACCACTGGAGCAACACACTTGTGCTGCCACAGGTTTTCATCGTATGGGGCATGAGGAGGGGACATCTTCCTAAAAGATATTTTTCCTTCCTTCCACAGAAGTAGCAAACTGAATGCATGGCTCTCCAGGGAAGGATCACTGTTTTGTGTAATAGAAGGCTGTCTTCAAAATAGTCCCTTCTGGAGTTGATCTTTTCCAGCGTAGTAAGAAAAGGGAATGATAAAACCCTGGTGGAGCAGCTTTCTCATTTTCCCCATTGTGTAACAAATTTAACTTTCAGATGGTTTAAGACAGTATCCCTCTTAATCTCCTTTCAACATCCTTCCCCCGGTTTGCATAAGAAATATTTTTTTCACTCTTTTGGTAACTGGTGGTGATTTTTAAACCCTCAAATACTATGATTTAAGGTCCACTCCAAATACTTCTAGTGGTAGCACACAGAACTGTGGTGGCTTTATATAGTCTCGGCAGGTTTTTCAGACACAAGACTCCCCTGGCCTGGGGAGTTTGAGAGAGCTGCCAACAAGAAGTGTCTGCAGCTGGGGTCAGTGGGAGGTTAAATCCAAAAAACCAAAATTGGAGATGGATGTGATGTGTCAGCAAAGATCCTTTTGCTGTTCTCTATTGATTGTTTTGTGTTGATTCCTTAGTTTTTGCTGTTGTTGCTGTCATCTAATTTAAGGCATTGCTGTTAAATTAAAAGGCATGATTGACTGACTGGCATCAGACACATCACAGCTGTCAGCTGCAAAGATAAACTCCAGATCGGGATGCAAATCTTCCCAAAGATCAAGGGTGTTTGGACGAGGCGTCTAAGTGGAACTTGCTCGGTTAATTTGTAGTACGAAAGACCTATTCTTTTGGCATCTCTGCTTAAGATTCAGAACAAGAAATGCCAAATATGAGCTTGCCAGTTGATTCTGACCATCTTGAAATTTTCTCTATTTAACTGTGGAGAATTAGAATGCATTGGGTCAGCCTAGCGTGAAAAGTAATTTGTTTTAGTACGTGATCATGATAAGAACCGACTGAGGAGGATCAGAAAGCCCTTTAGAAACCGGATTAAAGACCTCCCTGAATGACAGTCTCCATGGCACTCAAAATAATGCCATGAGCAGCAGCCTCATGTGCAACAGCCGCCTTTGCAAAACTCATGCTAGGAGCTAGAATTGTTCTTAAACAGTAAAAAATGCATGCTAAGCATTGGTATGCGATTAAGGTGATAGCTGCTGGTTGTGATGGGAACCTCTGGAGGTGGAGGCATGAACCACAGCTACTCCAGTTAGAGGGAATGAAGAGCAAAGTGAAAGGTCTGCAGTTCTGCAAGGGCGATAGCTGAGCAAAACTTTGCTAAGTGGGAACAGGTTGGGTATGTGACCTTCAGAGGAGTCAGTACCTTTGAAAAGCAAAATCCTTCATAAAGCAGTTGCAGCAGACTCATTATTTCTGGATTAAGGACAGATGGCAACTCAACCCGCATCGATCAGTGGGGTGCAGCAGTTTGTTGAGAGCTGATGAAATGGGACTCCAGGGGCAAAAGGGACTATCTGCAAAGGGTCCCATTAACTTCAGTGGGATTCTGCATTTTATTTAGCATGGGCTACTCACTTCCCAGCATCAGACAGGGCTCCTCCAACCCCATGCTTGCAATATCAGAAGGGGCAGAACAGGGAATTGTGTGGTAGACAGGCAGGAATTAGTATTTCCTAGGAGATGGGGAGTCCGTGAGGGTTGTTACATCTCAACAATTCACTCCTGATGAAATGAGTGGTGGGACATGTTCACAGCCACTGCAGTGACAAAATCCCACTCATGACTTCGGCAGCATCTGCACTGGGCTAAAAGCATCTGTGTGTTGCCACAGCTCAGCTGCTCCGCAGCCGTGGTAGCTCATTCACTTCTTGTTTCCCAGCCACCCATTTCCACCAGCCAAATGCTTTCAGGTAGTGGTCAGAAGAGCCAAGTGTTTTACTCATGGCACCACATTTTCTTCCCCCTCAAAGATGGGATGGGTATAACTTCATATAATAGGCCCTTAACCGCTTGTTTACAGCACCACTAAAAAAGACAAATCACTAGAAACAGTGAATGACTAGACCCGGGAAAAGAAGGGAGATTTCAAAAGGTTTATCTGACAGCCAATAAACAGAATAAATAACATGCAGTATTTCATTTGTCAGGACCACGGGACAACCTGATGATAAAAAAGGACTACTCCATAAAGTGGGGAATACCTTTGTCTTGGCTATAAATGCCTGTGTTGATTTAATAAGTGCTCTGGTACTTCTCTAGCTTCTCTTCAGTACTCACAAATGGGATGGAAACTGAGGAATAAGGAGAGGAAGGAAGTTATCTGTGCTCGACCTCATAAAGAGATCTCATTCTGGTTAAGGGTTTAGGATCATGATGTTTTTTACCTTATTTTGACTGATTCTCCCATTGCTGCAGAGAAGCAGAGTAAGTCAAAGTCAAAGATTACACTGCCTCCCA